>NC_060210.1:174651083-174960500 GCF_021130785.1 Homalodisca vitripennis
ATCTACTAAATAAACCTATATATTCATTCCAAGAATTTTTTGAAAGGGCTAATTGACTGGTTTAGCTCAACATGTCTATATGTACGAGTATTTACGTATGTATGTGTCTGTTTATATGTATAAGAACTATTTATTACCATAACTTATAACGAATGAATGTTTATTCCAGCAACTGTACATGAAATCCACTTAAAAATTATAATAGTAATCCTAGTACTAATGCTTATGTTAGTTAATATTTTATAAGTTGATGTTAGATAATTTTGTTATTAACTATAATTTTCTTGATGTGACTCTATTCATTGTACATTCTGAGCATTTGTTTTATGAATAAAGAATTTCTGAATCTGAATCTGAACCACTTATTGGCATTGCTAACAAGTCTTTGGTTTCCTGAAGCACTGAGTGTATCAACTTTCCTCTGGACAGAAGCGTAGTGTCGTCTGAACACAGCACTGCCCCACCTTCTAGTCCTAAATCATTCACCAGAATTAAGAAGAGTAAAGGCCCCAGGATGGAGCCTTGTGGCACCCCATGCATGACTTCTCTGCATGATTCCATAGGATTTTAGCTTGCTAAATAGAATTTTATGTGAGCCACATACAATTCTCTGCTCAAATCACTGAGCGAAAGAGCCATGGAGTCACCAGGGCTTACACATACCTTATCATGTAGCGGAGAGCATGAGCCTGTCAGTTGCAGCGTATTTATGTCATAGTACCTTAGCTCTCCAATAGAAGGCACATTGCCATTGAAGCGATTCTCAGCGGAAAAATCCCCCAACTGAAGTTCATCCTGGATGACATACTCTAAACGTCACAAGGACAGCAATAACTTAAATAGTTTATTAATCGTTATTGCTCTATTTGTCACTGTGGTTGTTTACTTTCATTGTTTAATTATTGTTCAAAACTGTAAAAATGGAGATGTCCGTTGAAATGTAAAATAAAATATAATAGACAGAAACCAACTAACTAAAACTACTCTACAACCACACTGATAAGACTACCAACTTCTAGAACTTCTACAAGACACTCTAGCAACACCCACAACACAGACCACTACACACCCCCACCTATAGGACTGAATACACAATGGACAAGCAGCCATTCTGCTTGCTGCAGAGAAGCTGCATCAGCAAGGGACATGAGCCCCAGCCTACCCGCTGCCTGCCTCCCTAGTGAACCGAAGCTGAAACTCTATGGGGATTGTTTCCCTGTCGGACTAGAGCCACGAGCTTTAAATGCTACCATCTTCTACATTGGAACTGTACAACTTAGTGGTCATAGATAACAGAAAATGTATGGAACACTTTAATTAAACTAAAAAGTGTTTCCTTTTTAAATTTTAGAACTTTCGTCCATATTTTGCCCTCTGTAAAAGAATCATGTTACATCACCATTCATTACCATTTACCAGTCCCACCAGTTAGTCGTTTTAGAACTTCTTTAAAGCTTGGACCAGTATCAGCAAGCAAAATGTAATCCTGAAGGTGATCTGGAGGTATATGTTCTCAAACTGGCCTTCCAACACCAGCAGTAGTTCTTCCAACACATGCATCCATATACGTTTCTTCACTCACATACTCAACAATTCAACATGAATGTCTTCCGCACTATTAAAGTAATCCACTCATCTACCTGAATATAGCTCTACTTACCCTCAACACTGACATCTTCTAAATAGTAACTAAACATCTCAAATTTGTCAATGATCAAAAGATATATTGAACACTTATTTTGATTTTTCTGGCACATTTGGATTTATTTCTTTAGGTCTGAAATTCAAGATTCCTACTCATTACAATGTTTTGTCCATTAAACACTCAGTATCCATAAATTTTGTTCCAGTATCCTAACAAGTTAAGGATGTACATTCTTAAAATGTCCAATTACCCAGAAGTTGACACTTTATGCGTTCCAGACATTGGTACTAAAAGGGTCAAATCAATTACAAATGTTGTACTACTGTAGACTCTTTCAGTGCCAGATGCCTTATAGGAGTTCTAGTAAAAAGTGCCTAAGGTATTTTTAGAGGTGTTACTCCAAAACGCTTATGCCATTTTTAGCAACTTACATACGGTACCGTTATTTAAAGATGCAATAACTTTGTACATATTAAACATAAGTTCCCAATAAATACATCAGCTAAAAAAAAACAGTAGCAGTCGTGGGACTGCCGATAGAAGTGAAAACGGAACTATTAAGTTGAGAGTAATTAAAACTATATGCAAAAATTATATGAAATTTTTTATGTTTTATTTATTAGTTACATATGATGGGTTAAACAAATCATGAACAAAATATAAATACAAAGTGGTTGAAAAAATAATTAATATACAATTATCTTAACAATATCTTAATAAAAAAGTACTGTAAGTATTAAAGAATATTATTTTAATGAAAAAAAGTTCAATGCAATCATTATACTTGTTGTAATTGCTCAATATTAATAGTTAGTTAAACATAGAATACAAGTGAGTAAACACCGAGTGAACAACAGTGAGTTGAACACCATTGTAAATAATACAGTTATTGCTACGGATAAAGTATATAATTGCAATAACAATTAAACCCACAATATTTTTAAAACTAATAAATTAGTTAAATTAACTTGGTTCTTTCGTAAAGGTATTTTTATTGCACAATAAACTAATTTATTGAGTTAATACGGTATCAGTGAGCCAATGCGCCAACTACAGTTCCGGCAGAAACGTTCACTCATCACTTCATACGCTACTACAGGCTAAACTAAACTTCCAATAAAAAAATGATAAATTACAAAAAAAATATTCATATATTTTCACACAACTTTCTCGCTGATAAATTTTGTCTGACCAAAAAATAAAAAAAATCCTCGCTTACTACTTTTTTCTTGTCATTGTAAATGCTATGTAAAATGTAAACAATAATCAAAATTATTTCGAAATTTTTTTTAATATTTAAAAATGTAACCAATAGATTGCCAATATTAAGAGCTTTAAATTGACGCATCTTACAGAATTGTACGACATTGGCTTCACTTTTAAATCGCGAGAGGAAGCCGTAAAGGTCACTGATTTTCGCAGTCTGTTTTCATACTCCGCCGGGACAGTTTTAACACAGCGAGACTGACTTTTTCATGCAGGTTAGTAGTCCGCGGCCAAGTCTACGGTTAAAAAACACAGCGAGACTGACTTTTTCATGCAGGTTAGTATCATTAGCATGTCGGTGACGCGAACCGAGGATTTTACCCTCTACCAAAACGCTCAAAGCGCCTAAAGAAGTTTTCACTTCAAAAAAATTGTTTGTTTTTGAAAAATCTGTATATTAACATTCTATATATACTCAAAACTTTTATAAACTGTAAGAAACAAAAAAGTATCCTTAATACCTTACTATTATCTTAGTATTAATTGCTTAAGAATTTTCAAGGTTAATAGTCGAAGAAGTAATCAAGAAAAATCCCCTGCTTAATGAAACCAACACCCCATAACATTTTTAAATTTTTTAATCATATTTACTAAATTGTTTCCAAAAATAAAAATAAAATATTCAAAATAATTATTGTCCATTCTCATTGAATATTGTTATCAATTGTGTTTAATTGTGAAGTTGTATTCTTCACCCTTCACTGCTGCTACAATCTGCAGTGTTTGTGCAGTACATAAAACATTTAACAATTAGAATTTTACTGAGAATTAATGAAATACAGTATGTAGAAAAGGAAAATTTTTAGTATCTTCTTTTTTAAAAATTTCCTGAAATTTGGATGTTGGAATTCGATACATGTTATTAAAATGGTGTCAAGCAATAATATCACAGTATTACAATATTTAGTAAATATTTTTATAAAATAATATGTTTTAATTATCTCGTTAAAAAGGAAAATTAGTGTAGCGTCTATAAAACTCTATTTTTACAATGGAAACATAAAAAACAATACATTTCTGAAGAACTGGTGATAACCCTTGTTTAAACTACAGAATCAATGAAATCACAGAAATTAGCAAAAAATGCCCTTTATATCATGATATAAAAGAATCATATATTTTAGACGATTGAAACTTAACAATTCAATAAAAAGACAAACAATCCACACAATAAAAATTAAAATGAAAACAAGATGACTTGATTTTTACAATTACCTAATATTTGACTGATCATATGATGGCAATATTGGACCACTGGCTACGCAAGTATTATAGGTTGGAAACTTTTTTTTAGTAAGAAGTGTACAAGATCATAAAACATAAAAAAAATTTGTCATTTGCTTTATAGTAGGTCTGTATATCATAACAACAATGGTATATTAATTCCAATCATTGAATATGAATGAACTGATAAAGAAGGGTTGACCCTTCCAGGGTTTAAGAAGCTGTAGACAGGATTAGTTTCCATATACATCCTAATGTTCATAAATTACTAAATGTAGCGGAGATATATAAAAAAAGCTATCAGGTGGAACGTCTCTGTGTTTGGTTTAGTGGAGCCCGTTGATCGGGTTAGAGTAGACAGGGCAGGAGCTGTGGCAGTGGGTAGCTAGTTGTCGTGTCACGGCCAGGGAATTATTCAACAGCGGATCAGCTCTTCATTGTGCTAAATATCCTTAATATGTAAATTGTAGGGAAATGCGGCTTAGGGTGAAGCCCCCTTGAGCCATGTTAGGGACCTTTGGTTTTAATAGTAATTGCTTTAATTATTATTTGCAGGGTGGAGTGCATTTGAATAGTTACAGTTTGGTATCAACCGAATCCAAAATGACAATAGACAATAGACAATAGACAATTGTCTAAAAAAATCCCCCATATGTATGGCCTTCCCAAAATCCACAAACCTACCATCCCTCTTCGGCCCATCATTAGTTCTCGTGATTCACCTTGCAGGGAATTGTCTAAAGTCCTCTTGGACATCTTAACGCCATTGGTAGGAAAAACTGACTCTTTCATCAAAAATTCCAGGGATTTCGTAGAGAAGTCAAAATCCCTAAAGTTGACTGAAACTGACAAACTGGTAAGTTTTGATGTCGAAAGTCTATTTACAAATGTACCAGTTCCAGAAACTCTCGGAATTATTAAATCACGTCTCAAAGAAGACCAAACATTAAAGGATAGAACTAAACTTCCCGTGCCAGTAATTATGGAACTGTTAGAACTATGCACTCAATGCAATTATTTTGAGTTAGAGGGTAAAATTTACCGTCAAGATGAGGGGATGGCAATGGGTTCTCCACTGTCTCCTATTTTCACCAATATCTTTATGGAGGAATTCGAGCGAAAAGCTTTGGCTTCAGCTCAGTTCAAACCGAAGATTTGGTGGAGGTATGTGGATGATACCTTTGTTATTTTTTCTCATGGAGACATTGAATTAAATAATTTTTTGAATCACATTAATAGTATTTCTCCTTCCATCCGCCTCACAATGGAAGTGGAAGTCCAAAACAAGCTTCCCTTTTTGGATGTGTGTGTATTAAGAGATAGGGATGTCCTTAAGACAACTGTTTTTCGAAAGATAACACACACAGGAAAATATTTAAATTATCATTCCAACCATCAAAAATCTGTCAAAGAAGGAGTAGCCTACTCGTTGTTTGATAGAGCAAAGAGCTTGTGCTCAGATAAAGATGGACTAAAAGAAGAATTTAAGAAAATTGAATCGGATCTCAGAAGCAATGGATACCCTCAATTAGTAATTAATAAGTGCAAACGAACCAGAAGAATCATTCCTGAGTCAGAAAAACAGAATTGTGATAAATTTGCGTTTATGTCAATCCCTTATGTGCCGGGATTATCGGAGAAAATTAGAAGAGTAGGTAGAAAGTACAACATTAGTACCGCGTTTAAAACACACAACACTCTTAGACAAAGTCTCGTAAAAACAAAACAAAAAAATGGCACACAGGATTCCAAAAACTGTGTTTACAGTATAAAATGTAGCTGCAATAGGGAATACATAGGCGAGACAAAAAGACCACTAAACGTAAGGATAAAAGAACACAAAGAAAACACGAGAAAGGGTTTCACAGAAAAGTCAAAAATTGCACACCATTGTTGGTCCGAAGACCATCATATGAATTGGGATGAAGCCCACATAATACATCGGGAACCACATTTCTTCAAAAGGAAATTAATTGAGGCAACATACATTAAATTGGCAGACCAACCAATCAGTCAACCATCAGTCGAGATTAGGCCGCTTTGGTTGCCAATTCTAAAAAATGAACTAAAGAGAAAACCAAAAGTATCAAACGGATCGGATATTTGTAATAAACCAATGCGGAGTCACAATATGGTTTTAAAAAGTTCATCTCGCATGAATCAATAATAACGAAAGGGCCCATTCCTGTTCCCCTTCCCTTGTATTTCCGCCATCTTGTTTTAGCCAGCCGTCACGATTGCCATTGGTTAGACCCTCTGGTCAGTCGTAGGTGGTTAGTAGACGAGTGAAGACGTATTGTGACCTGTATTCCGTATTTTAGTTTTAATGATTAGTGTTTTGTATAGTTTTGTATTAAGTGCATGTCTTTAGTGTTAGTGAAGTTGACAACAACATGTACGTTGTGATTCCTGACTTAGGCGTGCCACAACGCTTTAGTAAGATTTGTTTATTTTAACCTAGTTTGTAATTATGTATTAGGTTAGTTCTTTACCTGAAGAAGAGATCAGATTGCAGATCTCGAAACGTAGTGTTACTGTTTTCTTGTTTCACTGAACGATGGCAAATGTCCGGAAAAATCCTGTTTCCTTCACAATCCTTCCATCATCAAAAATAACCTTTAAACAAAGAATTGATTCTCGGTACGGACCCGGAACCAGTAAACAAATCAAAGACCTTGAGAGCTTGCATCTTAAATTAACTAAACACATTAATCATTTAACTTTCTTGCATAAATGTAAGGTTGAAGACCTTATGCCTATAGGGTTAACTCTAAAAACTCCTTTTCATAGTAGGAAAGCCAGTAAAATTTTGTCTTCTGCTTCTAAATCTTTACTTAAAGAAAGAATTGCATATCATCATCGTGAAAGATACCTCCTCCAAAATAGTATTGAGTGTAAAAAAACTGAATTAAAAACACTGATCGGTACAGAATTCAACAACATTCTCGAAAGCATCCAAAATAGATGTATAAAAGTTTCTGAAACAGATAAGAAAAAGAAAATCTCCAAACTGGAAAAAATTAGGCCTAAAAAATGTGATTTGCCTAAGGATGGCAACGTGAATACGGATGCAAATAATAAAAATGTAATCAACCTCTCTTCAAAAATCCTGAATGAAGCGGAAATATCAGTCTTATCCAAGGGTTTAAACTTTTCTGTGGCACAAAAATCGGTAAAGGCACTGGATTTCGTAACTGGAATCGAGTCGGCTGTTTCACAGTTACCTGAGGAACAGGGTGACCGGTTTCGTTGTGAGGCCAGTCTTTTACTCAGAAAAATTCCTCCCATAAAACCCAATTTGACAATAGAGGAGAAAAAGGCCAGGTCGATCCTTGGGAAAGACGATACGGTCAAAATCTTACCTGCCGACAAAGGCAACGCTACTGTGGTACTTGACTCAGTAGCGTATAAAGAAAAGATTGCGGAAACTTTAAATACTGGCAAATATACAGTTTTAAATAAAGACCCGACTGATTCATTTGAACGCAAAGTAGCAAACACCTTAAGAAAACATAAAGAATTTTTTTCAGATAAATTTAGATCTAAATTAACTCCTCGCCACTCAAAAATCCCCCATATGTATGGCCTTCCCAAAATCCACAAACCTACCATCCCTCTTCGGCCCATCATTAGTTCTCGTGATTCACCTTGCAGGGAATTGTCTAAAGTCCTCTTGGACATCTTAACGCCATTGGTAGGAAAAACTGACTCTTTCATCAAAAATTCCAGGGATTTCGTAGAGAAGTCAAAATCCCTAAAGTTGACTGAAACTGACAAACTGGTAAGTTTTGATGTCGAAAGTCTATTTACAAATGTACCAGTTCCAGAAACTCTCGGAATTATTAAATCACGTCTCAAAGAAGACCAAACATTAAAGGATAGAACTAAACTTCCCGTGCCAGTAATTATGGAACTGTTAGAACTATGCACTCAATGCAATTATTTTGAGTTAGAGGGTAAAATTTACCGTCAAGATGAGGGGATGGCAATGGGTTCTCCACTGTCTCCTATTTTCGCCAATATCTTTATGGAGGAATTCGAGCGAAAAGCTTTGGCTTCAGCTCAGTTCAAACCGAAGATTTGGTGGAGGTATGTGGATGATACCTTTGTTATTTTTTCTCATGGAGACATTGAATTAAATAATTTTTTGAATCACATTAATAGTATTTCTCCTTCCATCCGCCTCACAATGGAAGTGGAAGTCCAAAACAAGCTTCCCTTTTTGGATGTGTGTGTATTAAGAGATAGGGATGTCCTTAAGACAACTGTTTTTCGAAAGATAACACACACAGGAAAATATTTAAATTATCATTCCAACCATCAAAAATCTGTCAAAGAAGGAGTAGCCTACTCGTTGTTTGATAGAGCAAAGAGCTTGTGCTCAGATAAAGATGGACTAAAAGAAGAATTTAAGAAAATTGAATCGGATCTCAGAAGCAATGGATACCCTCAATTAGTAATTAATAAGTGCAAACGAACCAGAAGAATCATTCCTGAGTCAGAAAAACAGAATTGTGATAAATTTGCGTTTATGTCAATCCCTTATGTGCCGGGATTATCGGAGAAAATTAGAAGAGTAGGTAGAAAGTACAACATTAGTACCGCGTTTAAAACACACAACACTCTTAGACAAAGTCTCGTAAAAACAAAACAAAAAAATGGCACACAGGATTCCAAAAACTGTGTTTACAGTATAAAATGTAGCTGCAATAGGGAATACATAGGCGAGACAAAAAGACCACTAAACGTAAGGATAAAAGAACACAAAGAAAACACGAGAAAGGGTTTCACAGAAAAGTCAAAAATTGCACACCATTGTTGGTCCGAAGACCATCATATGAATTGGGATGAAGCCCACATAATACATCGGGAACCACATTTCTTCAAAAGGAAATTAATTGAGGCAACATACATTAAATTGGCAGACCAACCAATCAGTCAACCATCAGTCGAGATTAGGCCGCTTTGGTTGCCAATTCTAAAAAATGAACTAAAGAGAAAACCAAAAGTATCAAACGGATCGGATATTTGTAATAAACCAATGCGGAGTCACAATATGGTTTTAAGAAGTTCATCTCGCATGAACCAATAATAACGAAAGGGCCCATTCCTGTTCCCCTTCCCTTGTATTTCCGCCATCTTGTTTTAGCCAGCCGTCACGATTGCCATTGGTTAGACCCTCTGGTCAGTCGTAGGTGGTTAGTAGACGAGTGAAGACGTATTGTGACCTGTATTCCGTATTTTAGTTTTAATGATTAGTGTTTTGTATAGTTTTGTATTAAGTGCATGTCTTTAGTGTTAGTGAAGTTGACAACAACATGTACGTTGTGATTCCTGACTTAGGCGTGCCACAACGCTTTAGTAAGATTTGTTTATTTTAACCTAGTTTGTAATTATGTATTAGGTTAGTTCTTTACCTGAAGAAGAGATCAGATTGCAGATCTCGAAACGTAGTGTTACTGTTTTCTTGTTTCACTGAACGATGGCAAATGTCCGGAAAAATCCTGTTTCCTTCACAATCCTTCCATCGTCAAAAATAACCTTTAAACAAAGAACAATAGACAAGTTTCTTTATTGACATATTCTTAAAGAATAGTAATAGAGTCACATATTACAAAAAGTTAGCTTATGATGAAACAAAGTCAAGGTTTTTGTAGTCTCCATTCTCCATTGCAGGCGTTCAGGAACTCATCCAGTGTATAAAAAGGTTGATTTAATGCCCAGTGCACCTTGTGTCTTAGGTTAAAAGGATTTGGAATTACTGTTATAGAATTAACAGCTGATATTATTTTCAGGTTTATTAAAATCCATAATCTAAATTGTAAAAAATAATTTATTCCTATCATTTCAACTTTTTAATGATAATTAATGAAAAAACAACGTAACAAAGTTTTGAGAGCCATTAACACGTTCACGACGACGTGCGTCACCGGTGACACACGCTGCTTCGTTCAGAATGCCGGCGTGTGTCACCGGTGACGCACTCTATAGGTTATAACTGGGCGGAGTGTGGCACGGGTGACGCACTATCGCTATACGTTGTTATGATGAATTGTTAACTTACGCCAGAGTTTAAGGCCATGTTTTATGTTCAACGCCTATCATAATAATGTTTGTTTTAATAAATACAGTTAAAATAAAAGTTAGCATGGTGTTTTCTCATATATAAAGTGATTGTGGTTGGGAGGTAAAAATGTACGTAAAGTCTCAGTAGTATTAATAAAAATGTGTATAATAACCAATCACACTGTTGACAAAACTATGAAGAAAACAACTACAACATTTTATGTTTGATATATAAAATTACATATGTTTCGCATTGTAACATTCAAGGCACATGGTAGGTTCATTTGGGCACCCACTGCAATAAGTTACAACCCGCTTAGAGTTTTTTGGTGCTTCTTTTGCTCCCCTTTCACTGCTCATTTTCTCGTAGCACGGCAGGCATCGTTTTCGTGATGATCGTGCTGGTCCTGGTCTCTGCAAAAATTTGTGGTTCTGTGATGGTCTCCTCCGAACAGGTTGCTGAGGTGCTGCGGCTGGTGCTATAAGTGACTTTACCAGTGATTCTCTGAAATGTAACATTTCTATTTTTTTCTGCCGATGTTCGTTGAATATTACATAAGCGTTGACCACACATGTACCCAACAGAAGCTCGATTGCTACCTTCTTGTACCATTTTGTACTTTTTCTTAGAGACGTGTAGTATGCAGACATTTGGTCAGAATAATCTACACCTTTCTTTGCAGCATTATAAGCAAGTACAGCTGATGGTTTCCGTACTTACTCACCTCTTCGGTTGCGCCTTCCTGTTGGTATAAGGTTATCGACATCTTCTGGACGAGTGCTCACCATCAGAACTCTTCGTTTGTCTTTCCAACTAATTACTTTAACCCCAAACTCATTCTCTTTCGCATGCACATTCCCTTTCCTTATTTTTTCAGCACACAACTCTTTGGGATTACCTCGTCGATATTGTCTCAGTGTTCCACATACATAGGTTTTCTTGCTTAGTAATTGTTCAGCAAGAGGAACACTGTTGTAGAAATTATCGCAAAATAAGGTACGGCCACTATTCAGCAAATCTTCCATCAAATGTATCACAACTTTTTGTGCATGACCAACGTTGGCCGTATCATCACTTTTTCCTGCATATACTTTGACTTTTTGTGTGTAGCCAGATGTTGTGCATATTTTATAAAGTTTTATTCCATATTTATGGGATTTTTGAGCGTTATACTGGCGGAAGATCAGTCTTCCCCTCCAAGGCACCATCGACTCGTCAATGACGACTTCTTCCCCAGGAACATATATGTTTTTGAACAAAGTGTTCAGTAAATTGGTTAGCTCCTTTATTTTAGAGAGCCTAGGTTCAACTGTATCAACAACATCATTGTTGTTAAAATGAAGGCACTTTAAAATACTCTCGAACCTGTCCCTGTTCATTGTATTTTTGATCAGGTCTTTTTTGTAAATATCTTTACATGACCAGTATAATCTCATGTGGGGTAAAGGACACATACCCATTATCATAACAATACCTAAGAACTGCCTTATTTGGTGTCTGTCAACTGGAAGCCAGTGACGCATCATAGACCTTCGGCTTACATCGTTATTGGTCAAAAACTGATCTGCAAACTTGTTTGTTTCCGTCACAATAAGGTCCAGTACATCGTTATTTAGAAACTGTTCAAAAACCAACATAGGATCAGAAACATCAACATTGAGCTGTAAGCCAGATATTCCAGTAAATGGAAACTGCCTAACAGTTTCTGTGCATTCTCCCCAAACTCTTACAATCTCAGTTTGTCGTTGAGGCCTATTATTGGGGTGATGATCATTTTGTAGATTATTTTCAGCATGTAAATTATTTACAATCTGGTGGGGGGGCTGAGGATTAGCTACAATGTCAATGTTTACAAGCTGTTGATTACTTACAGGTAGCGGGTTATCTTCCACATCACTCATATCACCTACAGATTCTGCCCTGCTGTCGTCAGAGCAGATAGACGAAGGTACATATTCGCTTCCTGAGTACTCAAAATCACTTAGTTCACTTATATCAAAATCGTCCAAAGCGTTCTCAATGTCACTGTCATCCATCTCCCAAGCTAAGATTCAAATTGCACAATAAAAACTAATATACACAATATAAAACACCACAATAGTAGCACTGAGCTAATTGTGATAAACAGAACACAAGCTGTCGTGAAGACGTAAGAGAACAGAGCAGCCGCAAGCGAGTGACTAGGTTAGCTTGATGATTGCGCGGAAGAGAACAACAACAAGTAAAAACGCGGGAAAGTAGTGATGTGGCTCGCCACCCGCCAGCTGATCGTAGCATAGAGTAGGTTAGGTTCAGTAAAACTGTGTGTCACCGGTGATACACGACGCCCATTGAAGCGAAGGGCAATGTATAGGGGTCGTGTGCCACCGGTGACACACTGGTTTTAACTTATTCATATACATTCTATCATTGTTTTTCAACCTAAAATGCATTATTTATGCATTATAGAATGGTTTTATAGAAAACAACGTTTACGCCTATTTTGAAGATTTTGTGTTATATATGAATGCTCAATATGTAACAACACGTAAAATTGCCGTCGTCGTGAACGTGTTAATAGAAAACTGTAACTTGCATATTCTTTCGTATAAATTAGTAAGTTGAAAAGTAAGCTGCAAGTAAGAGGCTTCCAGAACTTTCCTTTCCATAATTCTTCTTTCGTTTATAGCACTATGTATGCAAGGGAATACTTAGCCAATGTATCCTTCACTACAAGTTAATTCTGCAACTTAAAATGCAGAATCCTGAGAAAGAATTTTGCGAAAACTATTTTAACAAGGATAATTAGTAGTAGGTACTCAAAATTGATTGGTGCAGAATCCTCTAACCTGGAAAACTTGTATTTTTAGTAATATAAGTGTGGAAACTGAAAACCAATTTGCATTGTAACGGAATATCTCTAAGGAAGATATTAATTGCCTGCAGTGGTATTTTTGATATTGGTCAATATGAAATGAAATGAAATGAAATGAAAAATGCCTTTATTTACAGAGGCGAAGTTAGGACTTAAAAGTCCTCTCTACCACTTAACCTCCAAAAAAAAACAAACAAAGTAAAATATTATCATACCTATTACAACATTGTAATTGACACTTAAACTAAATCACTTTAATAATTAATTACATATTGGATGTAACATAATAATGCATATATATAAATTATAATTAAAATTAACCATTTAGATTAAACTCTAACATAAATCTCTTTACAGGCAACTAATAAAACTATCCTATCCTAATCAGCTTTCATTCCCCATCCACGCAACTCACATACAGTTACCACAAGTAACTGAAAAGAAGTCATGAGTGTTTTTGAAGTAACTGAGTCATGAGGGGTTATGAAAAGAATATAAATATAAAACAATAAACTTTCCATACATATTTTTTTAGCTTGACATAAATAAAAGTTAAATCAGTATCAGGGCCAACCATTTATATGGAAAAGATGACTTTTAGTCTTTTTACTGGCTGACAATGATATTTAATTAGGTTTCTGATGGTTTGTAAAAATAATTGTATAAAGATAAAAATATTGACAGTGAAAAAAGTTATAATTCGGTAATTTGAACCATTTCGATGTCATCCCATTTCAAATTCTACAAAGCTAGCAATTTCTTTCTGACGATGATCAATTTCTTTTGTTAATTGAAACTTATCTTCAATGTTGATTTTTAAAAAAGCATGCATTATACCTAAAATGTAAATTGGTTCTCAGATTTCTGACTATGATAATTAGGAAATTGCAAAATTTAAAAATTGGGACATGGATGTAGTAAATAAATTAACAAATAAAGGTATGCTTTTCTGTAAACTTAAACAGAAAGTGATGTAAATTGGTACAGAAAAATTAAGGTAACTTGAGGTTATATTTTCTCTTAGAACTGTTCCTATCTTTTATAGACTCACTTATATGGCAATGAAAGTGACATGGAACAGAAATACTGGTGAATATTGTAGATGATTCACCCAATGTTTTCCACTGTTAAACATTAGCATAACACAATGTGATTTAACTGCTGCTTCAATTTGTTTCTTTAATTCCTTCAAGATAATGTAATATTTTCAGCCGCGTTCTCTGGCATATAAGTCTGTGTCACACCATGTGTTGTCACGAACTTGATATACCACCAGTACAACGGCCTCCGTCACACTGGTGTCTCAGCACTTTTCACAAAAAAATTAGTTTATTCACTACAATATCATTACATTTATCAATTTTAATGTTACATAAACAATGATGTAACATAAACTTGCTGTAGTAGTCTGTTCTTCTACATTTCATTACCACTATTAGTATGAGGCATATCACCATTTGTACAAATGGTGTCATAGTGGCATCATAGTAATTATTACATAGAAAATAGATAATTTTTACCCTAAATCTCTTTACAGTCAACAATTAAAAAAGGCTAAATTCACAAAAAATATTTTTGGAACTCCTATATTAGGCTAGGTTTAAAAATGCTTAAAAAACGTGTTAGAATTCTACTTAAAAAACATTTATATCATGCATTACGTTTAGATGTGTAATTTCCATTTCATGACTAAGCAACAAATGAAAATTACTTATTTTCAGAGCAGAAGTTGATTTTAATAGTCACAGAGAATAACATCAACATAATGTTGGACAAATCGCCGACTGCATACAACATTGAAACAAAGAGTGCCAAACATTAAACCCTCCGGCAAAATGTGGTGACAACAGATCGCCACCATAGCACTCAAACGGTTAATTATATGGTATTATAATCTGCTTTATTTATACTGTAATTATTAATATTACAAATGGTGTCAGGATTCTATACATAACAAGAGGTATACCATGAGGGCAAGCAGAGTAAGACTTATACAAGGAATGGACTGGGGATTAGGTTAAATAGTTAAGATTTGTGCAGGTAAGTTAAAACTAGGAGATTACATGGAAAAATTAATTAAGGGCCAATCTATTATCCATTATTTCAGTGCTAATTTGAGGTGTTTCCCTCCCTCTTACACACTTGATTGACATATTTATTCTTGCAGGCATTTCTCATAAATATCTTAGGATTGTTATTAAATAGTATTTGTTAAAAACTTTGACTAAACTCATAGATAATACACAAAATTTAATATAAAAACCTTTTATTTTCAATAAATTTTCACTTTTACATTTAGTTACTAAGCACCTAACTAATGGAATATATGATTAATGTTGAAAAAACCTTGTTTACATAGGTAATCTGCTATACAAAATCTAAAACTAATCTTTAATGTAATTGGGTATTAGAACATCAAAAGTCACCTTTCCTATAAATGAAATCCTTTGTTTTAAACAAACAAGTCTTTCATACAAAAGACACTATTTCATTAACAGTTTGAATGCACACTAATAATGCTAATAGTATACATGAAATTCTTATGTTATTATTACAGCAACTATAACTACCATTATATTAGATGAACAAATTAATGAAACACATCTAACAAAATTACAAATACTACATGAATGCTATGATAAAAATTAAACATTTTCTTAGAAACTCATGACCTGTGAGTGAACTCACAAAAAACTTAAAAATGAACATAAACAGTTTGTCTTCTAGTTTTAAATTATCATACTAATATTATTATAAAATTATGATAAATTAGAATAGACTAAAAAATGAAGAACTACTTGAAGAAGGCCCAGACATAAAATTGAAGTTAAACCCTCCATCAGGTGATTTTTGTTTTTCCATCTGTTTGTCACATGAGTTTTGAGAAGTATCTTTTCCAAAACTGAACATACCTGGAAAAATTATGTTAATGTTTTTAAAATTAGCTTACATGGTAGTCTACAAGGACTCTAGAATAAACATACGACTACATCATACATTAACAAAGAATTTTTTTCAATTAGGTTAGTTCATAAGAAAGGTAGTCTGAAAATACATAGAATGATATTAATTTCAGTAGATTTATTGATTTTATTAGTAATAAAACATACTCCTCATAAAATAACTGAAAGAGGGAATAAATGTGTCTAACAAACAATCTTTCACTGATAAAAAATTAATCCTGGAAAATTTTAATCCCATATATTAAATGATTGTGTACAGATTTTATTTCAAATTAAAGTTTCTGAGTTTCTGGCTTCCAACATAATATATTTATTATAAATTATAATAAAATGATAATTTTTGGCCTCAATGCAAGATATACTTTACAAATTCATAAAAAATCTAGTTTCTACACTTATCTTATCATGTTGCAAACTATTTCATTCGCAAGGAAATGCTCTTTTACATTATGTCATAATTATAACATTTGTTATATAACAAAAACTTATATTTATAAGAATTATGAATACATTTTTGTAGTTTTATATAATAAAATTAAAATTGTAAAAGTCTACCAAATTACCAAACAGTGTGAATTTTCTTGCAAAATTCAAAACACAAATTATCATTATCATTGTTACTTTTTATACATTGCAACTTGAAGAAATGTTGGTCCTTAGGAATCATAATGTTTTTCTGAACGAACTAGTACATTTTATTTTATTTACACTGCTGATTCAAAAGCTTGAAATTGTTAGGACTAACATTACAATTAAAACAAAATCATTCTTTAAGTCTGGATCTGACTGTTGAAATTCCTGTAATGTCAGGCACTATTTTTCTGGTTAAGCACATCATAATTCAAACCTATGTAGAATGTTTATTATTGAAGTAAAATATATAGTCTAATATATTTTATTTTTCAGTGCATTGCAAGGGACATTTATCTGCTATTTATTTTTGTATTGTCAATTTACAATTTTTCGGCACCACAAATGAAAAAATAAACAAAAAATCCAAAGTAAAGCCTTATAAAAAATAGAAACTTTTAAATTTATTTTTCAAAATATA
Organism: Homalodisca vitripennis; assembly: GCF_021130785.1. Classification (NCBI taxonomy): domain Eukaryota; kingdom Metazoa; phylum Arthropoda; class Insecta; order Hemiptera; family Cicadellidae; genus Homalodisca; species Homalodisca vitripennis. The sequence continues at coordinate 174,668,154 of NC_060210.1, forward strand.
AAAAATGTCTCCTAAATGTTTTATCCAAAGCATAAAAGAAGTTTGACTCTCCACAAACTTTTTGATGTTTTTTAGAAAAATAGTAAGATTTAGGATTTTTACAAAAAAACCAAATATTAATATTAAAAATTTGGCAAATTTTATGATAAGAAATTTGATGTCACTTAATACAATAACAACTCCATAGTAAAATTAAAAAATAACAAAATACTAGTGATTAGTCAAAACTAGTAGTTTGACATTATAGAAATGCCGCTAAACATGTTTGCAACAGATATCCTTCCTCGGACTAAAGAGTAATAAACATACGTTTGAAACTGATGATCTTTTTGAGGGAGAAATTCTAAATACAGTGATGTAGCCAAAATTTTGCCTGATCAAAATTTCCCATGTCTAAAATAGAAGAAAAAAGTCCTGTTATTTTGCATTCTGTTGAACTGGGTGAGCAGAAAAGGCAAACCAATGTTTTGTATTGAAATTTTATTGTGTCAGTGCATACTTATTATGCATTATTATTCAATAAACAATACATTAAATTAAACTGTAAAACATCTCAACTTTTCTGATACACAATTTGTTCTAATTAAATCAGTTTTTTTAACAGAAAAGGTTTTATTAAAAATATGACTGCAAAACCGATTAGAGATTAGTCGCTTAACATTAGAGAAACATTTTTAACATTTAGTCACTAGTCATTTGAGATATCCAGGGTTAAAACAACTTCCAAATTTATTTTAAGAGATAACAAGAAAAACAAAATCACAAATAAAAAAATATTTAACTTTAATAATGAAGTGATAAAATAGCATTCTGTATGAAATGTTAATCATAGATGCTGCCATGACAATTAATTATGATTTTACCAAAGTTTACAATTTTTTATAAAGTTTGTTTATTTAAAAATCAAATATCTTAAGCCAAAATACTCAGCATTTCTTTTTAAGTGCAATGTTATATAGATTACATCATAAGCTGTATTTGGATTAAAATAAATATGATAGTAAGAAAGGCTTGTTGAAAGAACTTCCCATGAGTCTTTAGCCAATTCTAGGGTTCAAGAACTATACATTTAATTCATTGGAAAAAACTAAAATCTTGAACTGTGCACATGTGCTGACATTAAAAACTAAATTCATAATTAGTTATTAAGACTCCATTCTGTTCAAAATTTTCTAAATTGCCTTCATGTCACAATAATTTAAATGTTATGTTATTTTTAGTGAAATTTAATAAACTTTGTCTTGAAAAATCCATTGATATTTTATGATTGATCAAATCGGCACTGAGATAGACCCATTACACTGAAATAAATTTTACTTTAGTGAGTAATTAAAAAAAACAACCAACTTACACAAGATACTTCTAGGAGGACTACAACATAGGCTACTTTTATATAGAATTAGAACTGTAACAAGTCATGTAACAGGTCAAATTACGACATTTGAATACTCGCGGGGAATTGGCAGGACTGTGACGTCAATGAATCGGGAGACTGTGACATCAGTGAATCACATGTTGTCGGAATTGAGATTTATTTAAATAACGAATACATTTATTGAACTTTATACGGGAAAAGATTTGATTAATTAAAATGAAGTAAACATAACCAAAATTCGTGTTTTACAAAAACATTAAATAGAATTACGCAGAAAAGCCAATTGTGGGATGAATGAATTGTATATTGATGACGTCATAAAAGCACATGTTGCTAAAAATTTAAATAAAAAGCTTTAGAAAAAAATAATAAAAAGAAAATAGAAATACTTAAATTGATTAATTATAGTAAACGTAATAAATTTCGACAATTATAAAAAAAAGAATTAAATTAAATTTATTCGTGAAGACGCTGATTTGAACTAGAGAAGGGGATGAGTATTGTTTTGAGTCGGGTATCCGTCGTTTTATACGGAGATTCCTTCTTCTACCATCAGACTCGAAGCAAGGAGGTTGTGTTAGTTCTCCTGGGAAAGTAATGATCTGTTGTATAGTATATTGAAATTTAATCAAGGATGGGATATTGTTTAGACTTTTAAAAATTATCAAAGCACTGCAAGGTGAGTGAGTTTATAATATTGTTGAGAGTGTGACATTTAATAAACTAATCTCGTGGTCACTTGCTTTGACTTTCTTTAAATATCCCTTTTACAAAAAGTGTGGAGTGATGTTAAATTTTGTAATTATTACTTAATATATTTTGGAACCCTGACATACACACAGACTTGTCTCTGGTGATAACACCAGAGACATTCAAATCTAATAATTTTTGAGTAATACGAGGAAATACAGCTAGCATTGGGCAAGATGGCGACCGATACTATGATGAACAACATGGTATAACAACGTGCCACTGGTGACAAGGCGCGTACTACAAACTACATGGTGAGTGAATAATTCTAAAGAAACTGACTTTCAGCAAATTATCGTAACCAACGTGGGAGTGACACATAGCAAATTGGTGTTGTAACCTGGGACTCTCATCAAATTTACACTCGCATCAAATTTGACCTACATCAATAGGCGCAGCAGCAACGAGGAGTCCTCATCAAAATTGACATCTCATCAAATTTGGCTTACATCAAATGGCGCACCAACTGGAGGGCTCGAACTTCCACAACTAATTTAAGTAGGTTAGTGGTAAGCATATTTTAGACTAAGTGAAAAATTACTGTTTTTATATAATTGTAAATTGTATTTTCAGGTGTGTGTCTAGAAGAAGTATGACAAATTATTATTAGTCTATAAGTTTGATAACTTTGAACAACCTAGTTATAATATAAATTGGTTAAAATTTTCCTGGTAGGCTAATAAAACAAAAAATAAGGCCTAAATTAAATTTTCAAATTAAACATAGGGCTACAAAATGGAAGGCGAACAAAATAATGAAGGGCCCACACCAATATTTAGATCAATAGAAATAGATCTTCATAGCTCAGGAGATACAGGGTTTTTTAGGTTGGTCATCCCCTAATACAGTAGAACAGGAGGTGTCGACAAGAGATGACAGAAATTCATTAGAGAATGAGGGTTAGCAGAGTCAGTAGTCCAGTAGGAGTTGATAGGGATGAAGGTCTTATTGCATTCATGAGGACTATGATGAATAGTCTGAATGAAAAGATAGATAAAAATAATGAAAAGGATGGATAAAAATAATGAGGAGTTAAAGAAAAATAATGAGGAATTAAGGAAGGACTTGAATGAAAAGATAGATAAAAATAATGAAAAGATGGAAAAAAATAATGAGGAATTAAGGGATCTGAATTATAAAATAGATCAGAATAATGAGGAAACTAAAAAAGGAAAATTCAAAGAAGTAATGAACTGTTAAAATGAGACATGGAACAGATGAGAGGTGAGTTAAACAATAAAATAGTAGAGACAACGGAGGTTATGAGAGTAGAGATAAATAAAGACTTAAATACTTTAAATAAAGACTTAAAGAAACTTGGAGGAGGGGGGGTCAGACTTGAAATAAACGAACAAGCTGAGAAAAACAAAGGTGAGAGGAATAAACTTAAAAGTCAGGTTAGAGGAGAGGTTACTACGGAGATAAAGAAATTAAAAGATAAAAGAGAAGAAGATATGAGGGAAATTGAGAAAAGGTTTGTACACATTGAGGATGATAAAAAGAAAATAGATCAAAGATTAGAAAAGATAAATAAGAGATTTTAAAACAAGACTAGATGAATTAAATGGTAGAGTAGATAGGGACAGAAACTAACTTAGAACTTGACCAGGATACAGAAAATGGTAAGGCTACTAGGGATGTAGAAAAACAAGTCAGTAACGGGCAGTAGTTTACAGGAAATAGAGGACATGGGAAAATAGGGTAGAAAAATCCCTGAATAAGAGATTGGATGAAACTCTAGGGAAATTAGAAAACAAACAAACACAACTAGAAAATATGATGAGAAATCAAAGCATGGTGGGCATGAGAATAAGCCAACCAGCAAACACAGAAATATTCTTATTGGAATTTGATCCAATAAAAAATAATGTACATCCTATGGAATTTTTGGAAGCTTGTAAAAAATATATAGAGAAAAATGGAGAAGGATGGGACTTCCAGGTATTGATAATCTTAAAATATATGAAAAATGAAGCAGGAAAGTGGGGGCGACAGCATATAAATAATTGGAAAAACTTTGAACAATTTTATAGGAGTTTTAAAGGGAAATATTGGTCCATAGGGGAACAGAAAAAATTTGAAAAAGAACTAATGGGTAATGGTACATACAGGGTTGGATTTGATAATCTAGTAACCTATGTATTGGAATTTTATAATAAAAGCCAGTATTTGGAAACTAGAATTGACATGGGAACATTTCCTAGCATATATAAGCAAAACATGTTCCTAGAACCATAAGTACCGTAGTGCAATTGCTGCAGCCCAAAATGTTGAAAGATCAGAAGATCTAGAAAACCTGTTGAATCAACTTAATATACTGAATAGTGACACATATAGAAGTTATGACAGATCATTTGATATGAGAAATGAGACAACACTCAATAAAAATGTAAATCAATACAAGAATTTAGGACATAGAGATACACCATATAGAGGGACACAAGTTAGAGGGAATATTAGAGGAAATAATTTGACTAGAGTAGGCTCATACTACAATAAGAACACATACAATAGGGAGAGACTAGAGTTTGAGAATGATAGGAGAAGACAAAGCAATAATAGGGGTTTCGAGATACAAATGATTATGGAAAGGAGAAAGAAAGGTATGAAAACAACGAAACGAGGCATCAGAGAGATCAATATGAATATATACAAGGGGAAGAGGAAGTATGAGAGGTAATAGATGACTAGAGGAAAACAGGATGGAAAACAAATGGGTAGGACAGGCTAGAATGAAGGAAACGATTGAGAAAAAGGAACCTAATTTTGAGGGATACCAAATGATAGGAGATTCTCAACTTAGGAGATTTTGGGGAGAAAATAATGAATTTAAGAGGTGAATATAGAGAGAAAGGAGGAAAGAGAATTAACTTATGCATAGGAGGTCAGACAATTGAAACAGTTGACCAGAGAGCTAAAACATACAAATAATTTAGAAAAACAGCTAATAGTAATGATAAGTACAAATGATTTATTAAGGGGATAAAGAAGTAAAAAATATTTGTAATGATTATGATAAACTAGTAGAGGTTTTTACTGGAGAAAGCTGATAAAATAATCTTGGTAACCATTCCACCCATACCAAAGTTAGGTGAGAATGGACATATATCATTTAAATAAACTTGAAAGAATAAATGAACATATAAAAAGTAAAGAAAATAATGAAAAAGTTACAGTTTTAGAAGTGGCAGAGAAGTATTATGATAACTATGATAGTACAGACTGTAATGTGAAATTATATGAAAATGAAATATTCTATAAAGGTGTGAAGATTTAATACATCTGAATAAAGAGGGTTCTAACAATTCTAGCAAATGAGCTTAGAAAATCTGATAAGATCAGATAAGAAAAAATCCGGACTAAGACTAGGGGGTGAATACAGCTTTTATACTAGAAAATGACATCTTTGATGAATTGACCAATGAAGATAATTATAATAAAAATTCCCATAAAACCAGTAGCAGAAGCACTACCTGAGATACTTGGAAAAATAAATAAAGAGGAGTATCACATGATAATAGATTCAGGGAAGCCAGGCGACAATAATGTCAGAAAAGTATTATTAATGAGATAAAAGAAAGAAGTGTACTTGAAATTTTAGAGCTGCCGGTAACAAATTTAAGTATAATAGGAGTAAACAGGTATTAGAAGTAAAAAAGATTGATAAACAGGTCATGATAGAGGTGGAAATAGAAAATAAATTATTTCAAATAAATTTTCTAGTAGTTTAAAGCAGTGAACTTGGGAATAATACTAGGATGTGACTTCTTAAGAGAACACAATGCAAAAATTGACTTTTGAACATGGTAAGATAAAGTTGGAGGTAGATAAAGAAGTATTAAATGTTGAATTTTACTGAATCAAACAGTGAATCAGAGGATATAGTCAATGGTATAAAGTTAATTAGGGTGCAATTACATAAATACATTAGTAAGTGAAGATGAGCTGAAAAATTCTTGGAACAACATAGAATTTCTATGTAAAAACACATACAGAAAATATGAAGGACAAAGTTAATGATGAGAAGGATAAACAGGTTTTAGAAATATTAGAACATTGTGAAGTAAATAGTATAGGAGCTAGCAACGTTTTCGAGAGAGAATTTCAGGTCAGCTGAAATTTTGATATGCTGTCTTTCTTGCTCTTTCGGTTGGAGTCCGGGCTATCTGGCTGGCGGTAGTGGTTGCGTTTATTAATGCGCATATTACCTGCACAGGTAAAAATCCTGGAGCGCTTCGGTCAATCGACAACATGGCGTCAGTCTAAAGTCACATGTTTGTTTTGTGTTCGTGTTATTTGTGATGTTTATTTATTAATTTCGCTACAATCGCCAGTGGTAAAATGAAATGTGTTTCTGTAATTAAAAAAAAAGCACTTCAACTGTCTCTCTCCAACCGCCTGTCTCATTTATTCCAGTAGGCAGTTCAATGTCACGGTACTTTAATTTATATTTTAAACGTATATTCAAAACTTCCTGGCACTTCTTTCAGTTTTATCAACCACGAAAAGAATGATTTTATCTTTATGTGCTTTACAGAAACACATTTCATTTTACCACTGGCGATTGTAGCGAAATTAATAAATAAACATCACAAATAACACAAACAAAAAACAAACATGTGACTTTAGGACTGACGCCATGTTGTCCATTTGCCGAAGCGCTCCAGGATTTTTACCTGTGCAGGTAAGATGCGCATTAATAAACGCAACCACTACCGCCAGCCAGATAGCGCGGACTCCAACCGAAAGAGCAAGAAAGACAGCATATCAAAATTTCAGCTGACCTGAAATTCTTGTTTTTAGAAACGTTGCTAGCTCCCGTACTAAAAGGAAAATGAAGATTTAAATAAATTAAAAAGTATACTGATGAAAAATAAAGATATTTTTTCAGATGAACCAGGTTGTATAAAGAATTATGAGGCCAAATTAAAATATAACAAATGAAAAGCCATTTGTAGGGAGATCCTATCCAATACCTTATTCAAAGAGGGAAGGTGTAAGAAAGGAAATAGAAAATATGTTAAAAGGAGACATAATAGAGGAGTCTGATAGTCCATATTCTAACCCATTGGTGTGTGTAGTTAAAAAGGATCTGTCATTGAGAATATGTCTAGATAGCAGGAATTTGAATCAACACATAATACCAGATAGGGAATCACCAATAAACATAGATGATGTATTGAAAAAGTTTATAGGAGTCAAATATATGACATCATTAGATTTATCACAGGGATTTCTACAAACACAATTAAGTAAAGGAGTCCAGAAAATATGTAGCGTTTGTCTTCGAAGGGAGGAATTTACAATATAAAAAGACTACCATATGGTTTGAATGTTAGTACTGCGTTGTTCATTAAAGGGTTTTAAACAAAGTATTAGGTCATGACTTGACAGAATTTGTAACTACATATGTGGATGATATATTAATCACTTCAAACACATATGAAGAAAATTTAAAACATGTAGAAACAGGTCTTAAGTAGATTAAAAGAAGGAGGAATAACAGTCAAATTAAAAAAATCACAATTTTTAAGAAAAGAGATAAATTATTTAGGATACATTATTTCAGCTGAAGGAATTAAAATGGATAAAAATAAAATTGAACAGATAGTGAATTTTAAGCGACCTACAAACATAAAAGAACTACAAATGTTTAATGGATTATGTTTGTATTATGCAAAGTTTCAAAGACATTATGGCAATTTAATAGGACAGTTAAATCATTTATTGAGTAATAAAATAGAATGGAAGTGGACAGAAAAAGAAGAAAAGGCATTTGGACAAATTAAAACGGAATTTTTAAATGCAGTCATTTTTAAAACATCCAGATTTTTAACAAACCATTTTATTTAAATACAGATGCAAGTGACCTTAACATTAGTGGAATATTATACCAGTTAGATGAAATCAATGAGGAACAGGTGATATAATTTTTATAGCAAGGCTTTAACACAAGCGCAAAAAAATTTTACACGATCACAGAAAAGGAACTGTTAGCTGTTAGTATTAACTTGTAAAAAATTTAGATCATATTTAATAGGACATCCCAGAGTGATAGTGAGAACAGATCATAAAGCATTGACATTCTTAAAAAGTTGTAAATTAACAAATGGTAGATTGTTGAGATGGGGCTTTAGCATTACAAGAGTTTAATCTTGAAATAGAATTTGTTAAAGGGAAAGAGAAACATTCCAGCAGACATACTGTCAAGGATTACACAGAAGGAATAGTCAAAATTCAGTAGAAAAATACAGTATCAAGGTTTTGTACAACAAAATTGATTTAGGTTTTAAAGATAGTGAGATAAAGGAAATATTTAAAGAATCTAGATAAAAAAACAAGAACAGGATGAGTATTTGAGAAATATAAAAAATATCTTAAATGACAGCGAAGGAGTTCATTATGGAAAAAATAAATAAAATATTTATGGAGTATAGAGGGATAATTTTTTAAGAGAAAGGATGAAAATAGTGATGTATGGAAAGTATGTATTCCAGAAGGTATATTAAAAAGGATTTAGTTAATTTTACACATTTAAAATATGGACATTTAGGAGGTCATTAAAATATTTAATATACTTAAAGAGTATTGTATTTTTAAGAATATGGAAAGAAGTGTAAAAGAACAGTTAAAAAAGTGTATATTGTGCCCAAAAGAGTAAACATGGGAATGTAAGACAAGAAGGTAGACAAATGAATATAATATCTCAGAATGTACTAGACTTGGTGTCAATAGATTTGATAGGTCCATTACCAAAGGGGAAGAGGAAATGTACAATACATATTAAACAATGGTAGATGTTTTTTCAAAATTTGTGAAATTATATGCCATAAAGAAACCAAACAGTAGAAGTGTATTAAGTAAAGTAACTAAAGAGTTTATACCTCAAGTAGGAAAAATGAAAGCAATAGTCAGCGACAATGGTCCATGTTTTAATTCAAATTTGTGGAACACAAACTCTTTAATAACTTAGATATTAAAGTTTATCACAGTACACCTTATCACCCACAAAGTTCAATAGTGGAAAGGACAAATAAAGAAGTAAATAAAATTTGTAGGATATATTGTCATAAAAGACATACTCAATGGCCTGACATTCTGTTATTTGCTGAACATATGTTAAACAATTCAGTACAGGACACCATTGAAGCAATACCATATGAAGTAATGTTTGGAAGAAGATCTGATAATTTTCTAAGTAAAATAATTAAGTTTCCAATTGAATGTAAATTTAATCATTTGAATAAAATCAGAATGGTAAGGGAAAACTTAATAAGTAAGGCAGAAATAAGGAATAAAAGGCACGATGAGAAATTAAATCCAATTAAGTATAGAATAGGTGACAAAGTATTAGTAAAAAAAACCATATTTTATCAAATGCATTAGATAAGAAGATTAAAAAATATTTCTTACTTTATGAAGGACCATATGTAATCGCAGGCATTAAAAGAGAAAATGCATATGCATTAACCAGATTAGACAATAATGAATTCTTTGGGATCCGTAATGTAAGGGAACTAAAGAGATTCATAGAATAAGGAGTATGAAAAACTCTTTAAGTGTGAATGACCATACTGATGCTGAATGAGACCATTTTATTTAAGAAATTTTTAAAAACATGGTCTATAAACTGGCTTGTGTGGATGGATGAATGTACAGAGAAGCACATAAAAAACAATACATGCTTATGAAATAAAACTTGTGACCTTCTCTTTAATGAAATGTGCCAATAAAAGAATAACCCCTCCAATTATATAAATATTTTTTTTACCTGTCAAAATTTAAACCTTGAGGGGAATAAGCCAGTTTTTCTTTCAAAATATTGTAGGCTCCCATGTAGTCAGCCTATGCCCCGTATAATAATGACAAATAAACCTTTTCAAAAAAAACGGGCTGACATAAAAATATCTGACCTTAACGGTCAGATAAAACAATAAAAAGTATAAAATTCATTTGAACCCAAAAAACTGACAATTAGTCAGATTAGTATAGGGTTGTATAAATATTTAGAATAAGATGTGACAAGGATAATGTAATATAGTAGATAGTATATGTAATAATTGTTTCCAGTAGGAGATGACAATATAAGGATATTACAATATTGTTTATCAGTAAGAATATATTTAGGATTTTTACAAAAGTATTTGTGTAATTATTATAACTTGTGAGTGTATAATCTGATAGAGTTAACTTGTATTAAACATTGTGTTATGTGAAATGGGACACGTTAAACATTATATTCAAAACATATAGAGGTTACAAGTATTCAATTTAAAATATTTAAAACTTTAGTACTATTTCTTATATATATATATATTCATTGGATAATATGTTACACTATAATTTGTGTAATCATTTAATATTAATTATAATTTTGTGTAGCTGATTTATATATTTCATTGATATTTGCATTAATTGTATTGATTTATATGTACCACTATAATTTGTGTAATCATTTAATATTAATTATAATTTGTGTGAACATTTAATACATTGTAATTTGTGTGTAATATGATTGTAAGCTTTGCTTTGATATTTTACTTTCTTTTAAATGAATACTTTTAAAAACAAATTATCAAGAAATTTAAATAATAGCGTAATTTGGACCAAAAATTTAAAAGATTTAAATTGGAGGAGAAATATAAATTGATAACAAATATATGATCAATTTATATTTGGGGGTTGTGTAACAGGTCAAATTACGACATTTGAATATTCCGCGTGGGAATTGGCAGACTGTGGACGTCAATGAATCGGGAGGAACTGTGACATCAGTGAATCACATGTTGTCGGAATTGAGATTTATTTAATAACGAAGACATTTATTGAACTTTATTCGGGAAAAGATTTGATTAATTAAAATGAAGTAAAACATAACCAAAATTCGTGTTTTACAAAATACATTTAAATAGAATTACGCAGAAAAGCCAATTGTGGGATGAATGAATTGTATATTGATGACGTCATAAAGCACATGTTGCTAAAAATTTAAATAAAAAGCTTTGAAAAAATAATAAAAAGGAAAATAGAAATACTTAAATTGATTAATTATAGGTAAACGTAATAAATTTCGACAATTATAAAAAAAAGAATTAAATTAAATTTATTCGTGAAGACGCTGATTTGAACGAGAGAAGGGATGAGTATTGTTTTGAGTCGGTATCCGTCGTTTTATACGGAGATTCCTTCTTCTACCATCAGACTCGAAGCAAGGAGGTTGTGTTAGTTTCTCCTGGGAAAGTAATGATCTGTTGTACTAGTATATTGGAAATTTAATCAAGGATGGGATATTGTTTAGACTTTTAAAATTATCAAAGCACTGCAAGGTGAGTGAGTTTATAATATTGTTGAGAGTGTGACATTTAATAAAACTAATCTCGTGGTCACTTGCTTTGACTTTCTTTAAATATCCCTTTTACAAAAAGTGTGGAGTGATGTTAAATTTTGTAATTATTACTTAATATATTTTGGAACCCTGACATACACACAGACTTGTCTCTGGTGATAACACCAGAGACATTCAAATCTAATAATTTTTGAGTAATACGAGGGAAATACAGCTAGCAATTGGGCAAGATGGCGACCGATACTATGATGAACAACATGGTTATAACAACGTGCCACTGGTGACAAGGCGCGTACAACTACATGGTGAGTGAATAATTCTAAAGAACTGACTTTCAGCAAATTATCGTAACCAACGTGGGAGTGACACATAGCAAATTGGTGTTATAACCTGGGACTCTCATCAAATTTACACTCGCATCAAATTTGACCTACATCAATAGGCGCAGCAATGAGGGGTCCTCATCAAAATTGACATCTCATCAAATTTGGCTTACATCAGTCAGTTTATTGTATTTTATACATAAATAAAATATATAAACCATGATTCATTTAACCGATTGGCATTGTTACATACATTTAAGCCTAAAACTGATTTTAAGACATTATTTTCATGACTAATGTAAATTTATTTCAACATATACTCAACATTGAGCTGCTACTCTCCACCAGATCAAATAAAAACATTCACTTATCACTTACACGGCTTTCACAATCTAAACTCAACCTTGAAAAAAAGTTAAATTTTGGATGCTTCATCAATAACATTTCAAATTTAGAAAACTATACAAATATATTAGAAATATGTATATATAACTTTTGGGGGGAAGGAATGTGTGAAGGCAGTTTTATAAGGTTTAATTTGATATCATTAAAAAAATTATAAATTATTGTCATCAAATTGAAATTGTGAGAGAAGAGAGTGTCTTAACGAGATGTTTAAAATATTGTACGACAGTATTATTCATTTATGTTGGCTCAATGTAAATAAACAAACACAAGTTACTAAAAATATCAATACAATTATCATTAACTTTTCCATGATTATTCCATGTTATCTGTTTGTTCTCCTAGTAATTTTTAAATAAACCACTTAATTAAAATAAAATTTATTTATATCTCCTCAAATTCATTACATACACAAGTGCACCACACAAGGCCATGAAAGAAAGTAAAATATATAACTGAATTGTTAGCCAGTTTTCCCCTTAAATCAGGAACACTCTATATATATTGTTTTCAATGGTGTTTTTTATGCAGGCTAGTAGTATTCCATGGTTGAGTCTACTGTCATAAAAAACTGCACTATAATAGCGTGGAGAGATTTCTGATTATTTAAACTGTAAACATTATTATTTAGATAAGTGTTGCTTGTTTCCTTCGATTTATTCAGGTCTAAACTATAGGATACTTTGGTTATAAAAATGATCTAAGGTTTACCCAAAATTTTCCAGCAGGTGGAGAGAGAACATTGCTTGTATTGATATGAGTAGGTGGAGAGTAAGGTGTCGGTTGATAAGAATCTGAAACCAATTAATATTATATCAATCATATATTATTTTTGTACATATAAAATAAATTATACGTTAAAACAACAATAAAACCTAAAAAGTAAAAGCATTTGTTATAACACAGTTTTTATTTAGTAAATCCAGTAAGTAAAGTAATTTTAATACAAATCTTACAAATGGTTTAATATTACCATCTAACATTTTTAATTGTAAATTACCTCACCTATACCTTAAATTAAATCACCTCAAATTCGATCCTCCACTTGTGAGATTCCCTATTTTGTAACATTAGAAAAAATAGTGATCAGAAAAAGCTTCGTACATCCAGAAAATACTATGTAAAAATAAACATTTCTGGCATTGGTCTTATATCTACATAATATTTATTTTCTTACTTAAAAATTTGTAACTAATGAAAAAGTATGAAAGCACAATGATTATGCAAGGTACTATTCATCTTACAGAGTAATTCCATTTAGACTCACACTTCACGAGAAGATGTCCATATACACTTGTAGATTATATAAAACTGCCTGCCAAATCATATAAAATTAATACACCAAATCAACATAATTTAAAACTACACATAAAACATGTCTTATTAACAATATCTTATATTCTGTTCAAGAATTTTAGAATAATAATTTTTGTCTCCATAGTTGGTAGCTTATAGTAAAATATAAATGTGTAATCATAGATTTTAATAATAAAGTTATAAGTGACATTTTATTTGTAACACATTCAATGCTTATAACAATACTTTGATAAATAAAGACCTTTTACATAAAAATTTAACATCACCAATTTACTAATTTTGCAAATTTAAATAAAAGAATGCGGAGCAAGTGTAAATATCTGAATCGTCTAAGACATGGCTAAACTTTGGAACAAAGCTTTTACACTGTACCTATATGACTGCTAACAGGCTGCAGGTGTCATGTTTAAGTTTTATAATTTTAAATAATAAATATCTGTAACAGTCCTATTTACTTTATTGTGTTTAAAATGTTATATCATTAACTATTAATTATGTTTTGTATCACTACATCCCTATTTTATTAATTTCCTTTACCAAAAACATTGTATTTAGTTGCTCGTTTGAAATTCTGGAAATGTCCCATATCTTAATGTTTTCTGTTTTAGTCGCCAAATAATAATAAATAGTAATAATGTTAAATGTTATTTTCCTGTAAAAAGGTTTCTATTGTTTTCACTGACTTTAATTCTTTTAAAATGATTTATTCTGTATGATCAAGCAATGTTTTGGTATCACAATTACCATTTGTCTGCTCCTGCACTTCATTTGAATGTTGTAAAGTCATACATAATAAAACAACTCGACTTTTATTTTATTTACCTCCTTCATTTGAAGGAGATTTTTCATACCTTAAAACCGGTTTTATTTAACAAGTATCAGAAGTACAACAATTAGAGGATTTACACCTACCTTGCATGACTGTGGCAGGAGTGCTGGAGAAGTACTGAGAACGTACTGGGGCTGACATCTGAAAACAATAATATTAACAGTACTACTGATGAAATATTTTAGAAACTCATTATGTCTTGAAATTAAAGTATTTTCCAAGTATATTTTGTAAAATTTGCATAACAAAATCTATTCATTTGTTAATAACATAAAATAGTATTATAAAACGTATCCGGGTTAAAAATATTGTGCCTAATTGCCATTATCAGTAGCATATCATATCTTTTGACTAATGTAAAAAATGCTTTCTTTGAAACATTCTGTCATCTGGATCTTAAGCCAGCCAATGACAATATCTTTGAATAGACAGTCATTATTGAAATGCTGAGAGCTAGCGGTTCAGAAATTTGTGGAAATTTATCTGAAAGCTTTGAGATTGTAAAACATTGATCTCCTCTATTTCGTTGATTTTGTTGACAAATTCATCTTTCATCAATGATGGCCTGCTACTTCTTTCTTTGCCGTGGTTTTCCACTTAAAAAAATATCAAAACCCATTCACGTGCACGACCTTCACCCATAAACGTTTGACCCATAAATGTTACAACTATAAAGAGTAGTTGCTGCTAAATATTGTTTTGCTATAAAAAAACCTAATTACAGCATGCACTTTCATCTGCGTTAAACTGAATCGTGATACACATTTTGAAAAGCTATTGAAAATTAACGATCATGCTTATTAACTTCCAACTGGTATGGCTAGATGCTGACTTACCTGCTGTGCATACATGTGTGAAAGAGAGAGCACTAATCTCACTAATAGTAAGCGAAAGATGGTTACTTTTGTAACGTCTTATATTATCATACTATAAATTATTTATCCGGCATAGAAAACATAGAATGAATAAAGTGTAACATGTATATTTGATTAATTTTTATCACATAAATATATGAAAGCTAATTATGCCCTCTTATTTTCTAAAACTAGTCAAGAGATTTTTACCTGAACTTCTCTTGCCTGGGCCTCTCTAACATGTCTGGACCCCGGGGATACACAAAGCCTGGGGACTCTGCAGCCAGCCTTTGATATGCCAGCTTTGTTGCTTCATCAAGCTCAACAGGAGACGTGAAATCTGAGCCACAATTATTATTTAGCCAAAATCATTGAAATATTTTACTAGCATATACTTTTTTAAACATGAGTAATTTAGTGCATATACTAAATTATGGGATTCTACTTTATACATATTACAAAGTGATAAGCTCCAAACATAAATATTGTGATATTAGCGATCAAATTACAAAAGCTCTTGTTTCAAAACAAAATGAATAATAAAGAAAAGCATTTACATAATAATATATCAATATCAGTTATATTTATCAAAAAGGGCTTAAAATACTATATATAACTTTTTCTAACGGTCATATTTAAATGCATGTAACAACTAAGTCAATAAAACAATTTTATGTAATTTTGCAGCAAGCTTACAACATTAAAAATGGTACCATTTAAAAATGCACTAATTAAATGTTATCTTTACCCACTTCATTTTTTATAGGAAAAGAGAAGACAAATTTAAACTTTTATCAATTAAAAATTTGATAACGGGTCAGGTATTTTATCATTTTTTTAGAGAAAATAGTTCATGAAAATAGAAAAGAAAAGTAATCATATAATATACACATAAGAAGATGACAAATTTGAAACAGTTTTATAGAAGTAGGTCCCTGCTAACCTGTTTAGACTCTGAGACAGACATCTATCAGATGAATTCTGGGACAGGGATTGGCTGACGTTTTCCACTGGAATTATATCTGGTACAGAGTTGGGATCCATCATAGAAAACTGTCAAACACAATCAACAAACATGTGTTATCTTTTTTAAGTTTTTCTCGAAACAGTTCTCCCCTCAAAGTTACATTAAGTTTTAGAATGAAACCATGAACTGATTTAAATGCTCATTGTTATAAAACATGTTATGTTAGGATGTTTCCGAACATTGAAAGTTTAATATAATAACTAATAGTAAAATACCTGTTTTCAATCTACATGAAACTCTACTCTTTACATTATACTGTTACTTGCTGATGTCATAATGGAATACTTAGGAGAGCATTATAATGCAATCTTTAGAAAAAACTACAAAAAAAAAAAAACAAAACAAAACAAATACAATACATATACAATAAAAAATATACAAGCATAATGTGAAATGAATGCTATGTACTTTTCCAACAAATTAACTTTGTGATATGTGTAATATTGGTGGGTTTTCATCTACCAGCATAACTTTTAGATATTAGTGGCATTTGTGTGAAGTATTTTATCTTATCATTTGAACTGTAATGTCAACCCAATCGGATCGGCACAGTTTTTATGGTTAGAGCAAGTCACCAGTCCAATCGGGCCAGTTTTTACCCATATGACATTTTTCTGTTGCCTTACAGCGTCACCAGAACGCATTCTAACGGTGTTCGGCCATACTTCCTGTACATTGCATTTAAGACTATACAAAGACCAATTAATACCATTAATAATTCCCTTCATATAATCAAATTATTTAAAAACAATATCCAAGTTTTGTGTCTGTAACAATGAAAAAAGGTACCGGTTTTGGCGCTTTACTACTAAACAAAACTAAAATTTTGAAAGATTAAATTATTCATTGTTAAACATGCCATTGGAGGCCCAAAGCTTGTATAAAAAAGCTGATGGTAAATGATCCAATATATTTAAAAACAATATATAATTTACTACGGCTTCGCACGATCGTTGCAGCATCGCCCCCGACAGTCTGATGGTTCACATGTTCCAAGCAAGTGCCAGCTATGGCAAATGAACAAAATCTGTTTAATTAAGTTAAAGTGGTGTTAAAAACTAGTTTTAATTTTGTGTTTACATACAAAAATGTATTGCTTTAAAACCAAAATAATGACTAAAAGTTAAAATGGTTTACCAAAAAACTGGTTTGACAAAAAAATTTTATCCATATAATTCAAAAATTTTAAAATTACAATCATCTAAGTTAGTACTATTGCACATATCTTGTTTAAAACTTTGGTCTTAATAGGATTACAAGTTTTTCTGTTTATAAAGGTTCAAAATTGTAATCTAGTTGAAAAGCACCAAAACAGGTACCATTTTTCATTCTTACGAATATAAAACCTAAATTTAATGTTTGTAAATAATTTGATATATTTCTAGACACAGAAGTAAACAAGCTACGTTTTGATTTAACTTTAACTCCCATGATTTTCATTCAACTAGTTAGTTTGTGGGTCAATGTTCAAACAAAGTTATCTGTACTTTTTGATGTGAAAGTAGTATCCAACGAACACACCCATGTTTGTTGTTATAACAGCAGTTCTACTACAGCACTATGGCTGACACTTCTAAACGCCTTGTCTTGATGTCTGTAACTAGTACTGGAGATTTGAGGTTATGTTATTAGTCAGATTTTATTTTTTAAATGTCAGACATTCATGAAAGGTTAAGCATAACCAATCGAAGCAATTTGTTAGTGATGTCTGTTGAAGGCACTAATAGAAAGGTCATTTCAATGAAGATTATTAAACATTGGCGTTTAACAAAACAAAAAAGGTACAGTTCGAAAGATGTTGGTAGGGCCTAATTAGATAAACTGATGTTAAAATGTTACTTGTTTTATAAAAAAATAACCAAACCACTTAAATTTTATTTTGTATTTTAAACTGAGAAAAGACTTAGTTTTTTTTGTATATTTTTACAATAAATTAAATTAAAATGTTATTTTCTAAACAATACTGCTTTTAATAAAACCTATTAACAAAAAATTGTTTTAGCATAGTTCTTGGTTTGATGTTATCAGTGTTAATGTTACTAAAGAAAATGTAGATGTGCTTGTCTCAGTGCTTTTTTTAATGTTTCCAAAATCACTAAAAAAATGGGATAGTACCAAACAGTTAATAATAGCAGCTGTCATACCAGTTTACAAAACTGAGAATATTAGAGATTTATCCTCATACAGGCTAATATCATTGATCCGTACAGTAGTATCTTTTAGCACATTGTAAAAGAAAAGTTAATGTATTTTACTGCTTGATAAATTTTTTCCTCTAACCTGTTAGGGATTTATTTTCCCAGGAAAAGTACAGATATGGCATTGAATTATCACAATAGCACTGTTGTTGGCAGCTTGGATGATCATGAATACACCTCCTTGTCTATATATTTTGATATTCAGAAAACATTCGATGTCCTAGACATAGATTTACTTGTCACGAAATTAAAAAAATATGGAGTAGGTGGCAGGGCTCTAGCTTCATTTGGAAATCGTTTTGTAGATGAAGAAATCAAATTGTTTAAATCAACAATGTACATAGCAAGATGGTTAAGCTAAAATATATGACACAGCACAGGTGGTCTGTTCTGCCTATAATAGAGAAGCTCTCAAGGTTAGAGTTCGCAACGACCTTGAGAGGATTTCGATATATATATTATTTATTAATAATAAGTTACTAAAAAACTCAAAGAAATCAAAATGTTTAATGTTTTTTTTGACTGTAGTCAAGTGACTGTAGATCATCAGTTGAAATGGAAACACCATGTTTGATTATATTGTCAAAAAAAATTAAGAAAAAAAAATTACTCACTATACCACATGAAAAACAACTGGTTTTATAGCCAACATTTGAAACAATTGTATTTATCATGTTTCGTAAATTTGTGATATGCCATTCTTTTTGGAATTTGTCATTAGGAAGGAATGAGTTATATATTAATTTTAATGAATACAAATTTCTTACATTTTTCAGATCCACTAGGTTTTTTTTGTTTGCAATATACGCGCACAAACACTTTAATAACTATCCCTTAAGACAATACCAAGGACCAACTAAAATTTACACAGTATATAATCTACAGGTTAAAAGACGGAATAAAGATACTAGTAGACACCAGTTCTGCTACTTAGGTCCAAAAATGTATAATGCAGTTATAGAAAATGTTGGCAATGAAATAGTATTTTGTAAGAAAACCTAAATTCAAAATTAAAATAATCCATTTACTGATTAGCAGACGTAATTAATCACAATTTGTTGTACTGTAAGTTATCTCTGTTAATTGTTTCATCTGTTTGTTATCACTTTATGGTATTTTTTGCCTGCTATATTGCTATAGTATATTTCTTGTTTATTCATTATATAGTCTATCACTTTATAGTTTAAGTCTTTTTTATATCGTTAGATTATATTTCCTTCTTTATTTATTATAATTGTATAAATTATTATGTAACTTTAAAATCAGAATAGTTCTATAGCTCGTTGTTGGTATCTGTTATGAGGTTGTATGTTGAATTTTGAATAATGTGTGTTTAGTTATTATTGTTATATAATTTGAAATTTTCAATTCCGTTGTGTTTTTTCGAGATTTGGCATATTTGTTACCATGTACAATGTCCGGATGCTAAACTAAATACTATTATTATAATAGTTATTGCAGTTAATTACAGAAATAAGAATAAGAACGTGTTGAAGAAAGAGAGTGTGACTACCACAAAGCTTAACCCTTCCCACGCCATAGATGGTTACATTACAATGGGGAGACTTTGACAAAAACGCCCAAATACAGTTATATCCAATATTATAGATTGTTTCTTGGAGAGTTTTTTAGTTCACAAAAGGTCTTTGAAATGCCTGGTGCATGCTCTGTGCTTATTGCAGTTGCCAAGGAAGTATTTATAAACAACTAACTCTGCGGCAGAGAGAGGTGAGCACCCTTTGTCTAACTCCGACCACATGCTCGTCAGTTCTGTGTCTCCTACAGAGCCACAACCAAACATATCCTTGGTGTAAACAACGTTTTTGGTTATAATGAGAGTGCGCATCTACTACGTATCTCATTATTATTCTACGCTAATTTTAAGTAAAATGCTGTGTTTCATACTTTTTTCTTTTACCTTTAATAATTTAGTAATAATGAAAATTAGCTTTGAACTTAAAATAACTGAAATTTTTTACTTGTCTTGGCGTTATAGGAAAATTTATGGATTTATTAGTGGCGTGCGAAGGGATAAATAAGTAAGCTATCTGGTATTTGTATGGTCCTAACCCTCAATACTACTTTTAATAAATAACTGTACAAACATTTTTTCAAAACATTCACATATTATATTTAAGTAACCATCTTCAGGTGAATAAAATTTATAAAATAGAAAATAAAATAATAGAAAAAAAGTAAATAAACAGTGAATACAGATGATATGAACTAAATATTTCTTCCATATGTTTTAAAATGTATACTTTTTTGCCCAAATTACCCGAAGTTGAGTCAGTGTTAAACTTTTGCTCTTTAATACCAATTGGTGTGCCAGGAAAAAGGCCCTAATCTCCTGCACTCGTGTGTGTGTGTGTGTGTGTGTGTGTGTGTGTGTGTGTGTGTGTGTGTGTGTGTGTATGAGTGTGAGTGTGAGTGAGAAACTACCTGTGTTGCAGCCGCATTCTCTATTTGCTAACACTATATGTGTCTCTATGAATTACTTTGAAATAACCTAAATCTTCACAGTGATTTAAGTAGGTACACTGACTTTGTTATACATTTTTACTAGCACAAGCAACATAGACAGTTAGGATACAGCCTACTGCATTGAACATATTGAAAGTTTTAAACTTACCTGTCACATTTTTGGAGTGGTTTTCAGAAGTTTCACTTTCAAACATATCGTTTTTCTGTTTGTTGATTTAGTTGTATATTCAGTTGGTAACTTTCAGTTACCTTTGAATTAGGTTGCTGGGAATTAGGTTTTGGTGACTGTGTTTTTATTTGAAATATTCTGATCATTATAAACTGAAGTGATTTCTAATTGTTTATTTGGAGAAACATTGCTTGTTACATTTTGTGAAGTGGTTTGAGCTTGATACAACTCTTGTGTTCTGTTTTGGTCTGCAGTAAGGGACGAGATGTATTTCTTTATGCCATATAAAGATCCCAAGTTACAGTCTAATTGTATAGAATTATTCATATTTAATGCATTTTTCATTTGATATTTTCTTTTTTGCAGAAATTACTTTCATTCTCTACATTATTACTCTTTACAAAAGTTGTTAGATATGGACTTATTTGTATCTGCTGAAAATAGTAGTAACACATTTACTTGGCAACGCTTCCACAATCATAAACTTTTTTGGGTGGTTCAAGTCTATTAGACTGGTTTTTCATTCAATATCTGATTATTATCAATATTAGCTACCAGTCTTTCAACTCGATCTTTATTTTTATTTTTCAGTGAAGTCATAGGGTTGTTTATTTTAAAAGAGAGTTTTGTTGTTGACATTTTCTTGGCATCTAAATTGTTACTGACTGTACAAAATGTATCTTTCTTTGAGGTAGGAAAGCGTTTGTTACTATTTGGTAGCTTGAGGCTATATAGTATTAATTGGCTGAAATATTATCTGTAGTTCTCTTGGTAATGTCTTGCTTGCTCCTTGAGTAGAGGTTATATGACTGCAGGAGACTTTCAAAGTTCTTAATACCAGTTGCATTACTCTGTACTGTATTCATTGATGGAGGAGATAAAGTAACCTGCAAAAAGTAACATAACATGAAAATTCACACAATGTATTATGTGTTTTAAGTTTATTCTAAAAATTATAAATGTATAAAATAAAAAGTTAGCCATAGCTAATTTAATATTACATGTTATATTTTTTCACTCCCAATGGTATAAACTAATGTCACAAAACACAACAACAGAACAGAAGGAAATGTCCACTTAGTAACAAAAAACATTAAACATTATGGTAATATATATACAGGGTTAAATGCACACTCGACATTGGGAGGCGTCACATTTACCTAACATCAGATATCATCCTGGCCTGGAGAGCGAGTGATTCTCAATGGTTCGATGTTTACATTTTAAATTTCAATATAGAGGTAGTAGAGGTTGTGTTTCAATCCAAATTTCAAACCTCAAAATTAACTCATTCAAAAGTTATTGTGCATACAGAATGATGCACACATAGACAGAAATCTGTTTTTGCCAGTAACTGGTGGAAGAGAGACTCTGCTAACGCTCAGCCAAGATAAATAAATTTCCAATACTCAAGGTTGTTGCAAAGTTGGTTTAAAATCGATCAAATGTTTGTACGTTACATACAAACAAGAAAGCAAGTTAATGAAAAAATATTGTTTAAACTACCTACAAGCACATTTTTACTTCATTTTTCTTTTCACATTTTTGTACATTAAATTGGGTTTAAAATTTTTTTTTTTTTTTTAAATTTTTTTTTTTTTTTTTTTTTTTTTTTTTTTTTTTTTTTTTTTTTTTTTTTTTTTTTTTTTTTTTTTTAAAATTTAAAAATCTTTTTTTTTTAAAATTTTTAAAAATTTTTTTATTTTTTTTTTTTTTTTTTTATTTTTTTTAATTTTTTTTTTTTTTTATTCCCCTTTTTTTTTTTTTAATTTAAAATTTTTTTTTTTTTTTTTTTTTTTTTTTTTTTTTTAAAAAAATTTTTTTTTTTTTTTTTTTTTTTTTTTTTTTTAAAAATTTTTAAAAATTTTTTTTTATTTTTTTTTTTTTTTTTTTTTTTTTTTTTTTTTTATTTTTTTTTAAAAAAAAAAATTTTTTTTTAAAAATTAAAAAAAAAAAAAAAAAAATTTTTTTTAAAAAAAAAAATTTTTTGATTTTTTTTTTAAAAATTTTTTTTTTAAAAAAGTTTTTATAAAATTAAAAATTTTTTTTTTTTTATTTTTTTTTTTTAAAAAATTTTTTTTAATTTTTTTTAAAAAAAATTTTTAATTTTTTTTTTTTTTTTTTTTTTTTTTTTAAAAAATTTTTATTTTTTTTTAAAATTTTTTAAAATTTTTTTTTTTTATTTTTTTTTATAAATTTTTTTTTTTTTTTTTTAAAAATTAATAATTTTTTTTTTTTATTTTTTTTTAATTTTTTTTTTAATTTTTTTTTTTTTTTTTTTTTTTTTTTTTTTTTTTTTTTTTTTTTTTTTTTTTAAAATTTTTTTTTTTTTTTTTTTAATTAAAAATTTTTTTTTTTTTTTTTAAATTTTTTTTTATTTTTTATTTTTAAAAAAAAAAACAAAGAACTCATAAACCACCATTACATGCTAAAATAATACTATTACAACAACACAACCTTAGGGGAAGCTTATTGTGTGTTTTGCTTTAATAATTAACACAAGCTGGCATCTTTGAAAGGTTTTAAAGTCAAATAAGTAAAATGGTATAGTTAATACAATATTAACAAGAATATCAACTTATTTTTAACACAATTTCATAATAATTCAATAGTACTTTTCCAAACGAAATCTGTTAACACTTAAGCGAGCACAACCACTTTAGAGGTATGCATGCGACAACCCGGGATCAACAAAACCACGTCATAGTTGATAGGCCATCAGCATACTGTTGATTCTGTTTTTTGTGCAGACATACCTTTAGAGTATTTGTGTTTCATTATGCATTGACGGAGCACAACACAAGAACGTGATTAAAACTTCCCATTACTACCATCAGGAAGGTGTGTGTCAACAAGTTTCATCATTAAAGGAGATCAGAGAAATTTAAAAACAAAATATAGTTCCTACTCTAGGGTAGCAACCCCTTTGGATAATTAATCTTCCCATAACATTTAGTTTTTTGTTTTCTATGTTAGTAAATTTAAAGAATGTGATGTAAAGTTTCATATTTCTAAAGTATTGGGAAGTGTAAAAAGAAAAATATAGTTCTTTTAGGGATTACAACCCCATTTCAAACCCTTCAGGATGTTTAAAGTTTTATGAGTATATAAATAAACACACCTATGAATTGTTCTGGTGTTCTGGTCTTTTATGAAGAATTATGCTGATGAGTTATTAAAAAAAAAGAATTAGTTTTAAAATGTTTGTCCTGCACTCAGGTGTGGATGTCTACACGCGCAGTCACAGCAAAGCGTAGGTAAACTTATTTAATCTACTAATTACTTATAGTACAATGAACAAAATAACGCATATGGAATAAAATGTATGACATCACATTTTCCTTCATACTGGATAAATCATTGGGCGGATATTTCAGGCAAACGTGATAAGTTTCTTACAAATTAGTGTTTACATAACATAAAGAATTCTCAACCTTAAATGCCTATTCTAATATCTGTATTAAGAATTACTGTACGCAGACTTACTTGCATGTCAGGAATTTTTTAATTGCGGAATGTCCAAGGGAATTTTTCTAAAACACAAAAAAATTAATATTAGTGTCACTTTTGAATATAAGTGTTAGAAGGTGTTATAATATTTATATTACAAAAAATAATGATCATAAACTTTTTATACATAGCGAATTTTGAAATAAAAAATGTTACTTTGAAATTCAAATAGCAATTGACAATTACTGATCCAACTCATGAACCTACAAATTTCTCAGACTGGTCATCGATAAAAATTTAAAAACTGGAAAATAAACAAATAATATCTTTGTTTAAATTCAAGTAATATTTTATTAAGTAACATTTAACAGTAATATTTAATATTTAATTAATTTTATAATTATAATGACAGTATATAAGTAATATTTATGATAAGAAAACTGTCTGAATTTCTGCATTTAAAAGCTTTTCAAAACGGTTTATACTATGCATTTTTTATTCCCAATCGGTTTGTAATGGTATTGAAATATGGGTAAATAAATTTTAAAAAGAACATTAATACAATTGTATTAATATTAAAAAAGCAGTAAAGTTCTAGTATTGGTCATGAAAGATTCATGTAAACAAAAATTTAAAAAACTTCATATTTACGCCCAGGTTTCTTGTGTAGCGTTGTGCGTATAAAAAAATCGTTGACTTTATATGGCTATGTCAAAATCAACCCAATGTAACAATAGGGATGCAAGGAAATATTGTAAATCTAAAAGATAACTCCAAAAATATTCCTTTATCAACATTTAACTTCTGGACCAATATTATGGAAATATCCCTGCCGAATAGTTTTCAGATAATCGACAGCATAATAAAATTCAATTTAGCTACTTGGTAATCTTTGGTAGGTAACAAAAGATATAAAAATGGAAATTACCTAATAATTTTAATGAATTCAATACTTTTATTTCTATGGGATTTCCATGTACTTTAAGTATCTTTACCGTTTAATGCGGTTGCGGGTAGATTACTGCACGGCTGCTCGCGCAGGCGGCTTTTCGTGATCTATGACACGCGCATTGTTTAGAAAACATCAGTGGCTCTCCGCCTCTCGTGTTATGGTGTCCGGTTTGGCTCGGGGGTTATTTCGTTTTTGTGGTCGCCGTTTCAGTTTTGGTTTTGTGGGTTTGTTTTTAGGGCTACCCTTTAAATTTTACGTTTTTGTTGTGTTTTAGTGTTAAATTTTTATAATCATAGACCCTGGATTTGCCTCTTGGAACCCAGTGGATATCAAAATAGACGTCAGTTTGTGGCTAATAGTGATTCTGATTATGAGAAACTGGTGTCCCCCGGGTTTTGCTCGGGCCTCGACGGGGGGAACAATACGAGGTGATGATCAGAGGTCGAAGACCCAGCTATGAGTAAGACACACAATGGGGGTCTCAACTATAGGTATGAAGATGTACCGTTTACAAAGAGGAAAAGTTTTTTGTCTTTGCTAATGAGATTCCCAATCAAATTTTTTTGTTGCTGGTGGATGTGATTTTTTTTTGGGGGGCATTGTGGTATTTTCGAAAAGTAAGCGTTTGGGGTTATTTGTGGACTACTACACCCAAAGGGCCCCGAACCCCTAAATGGAAAGACATTAGTGGAGGATCTCAAAAGTTTTTTTTGGGGGATTGCTGCAATGGGGGTATTACAATTTCCCCGATACAAGGGGCTATTGGGAAAAATTGTAGTGTTTTAAGTGTTCCCAAATTCATGGCCAGGGACAATTATGTTTTTTGCGATCCCTTAATTTTAAAGGTACCTAAAAACAACAGAGTTCAAAAAATACAGTTTTAATTGACTATTCAACAAAAATGGATCAATTTTATCCCCAAAAAAAATTTTTGCATTGACGAGGGAAAGGGTTTATGGAGGGGAGGTTGTATTTAGGCAAAATATAAAAGGGAAAAGCATAAGTACGGATAAATGTACGTTTGTGTGACCCCCCGGCCCAATACTTGTTTTTTTATGTATTGGGAGTTTTAGAGATTTCGGTGGAAAAGGGGGATGGCCAATGTTGTAAATTTAAACTGATTAAGGGAAATCATTGTGGCAAGTTTATTTGGATAATTTTTATAATTTTTTATCTTGTCAAGCTGCTGTAGGAAAAATATTGCAGGAACTCTTCGGCGGACAAAAAATACGTATCTCTGAAGTCAAATCGGCAACCTGAAAAAAAGGGTTTTAAACCATGCCGCACGCGAAAGTGTTTTTGTCGCCAAAGGAAAACAAAAGGTTGTCTCTTAATACCCCTGAATTGAAAAAGAATGGTGAATTCAATTAATGAGGTGGTTTGGAGGGGGCTAAAACCCCCACCAATTGTTAATACAACCATTTATGAAAGGGTGGACCGCAGTGACCAAATATGTATTTTTTCCTTGCGAAAGGAAAAACGCGGGGTATAAAAAAAAATTTTTTTTCCCCGTAATTCAGATGATGTTAGTGAAAAACACACTTTCTATAAGAAGTTCGACATCAAGTGGAGAAAACAAAATGCCCTTGTACGACTTGTTTGGAGGGTTTTTGACAAGTCTCCCCGGGCGTTCCCGGCCCCCCCGACCCTGAAGCGCCCCGCGTCCCCCATGTACCCCCAGGATTACAGAAAAAGTGGCTTGGGAAAGGAAGTAAACAAAGAGGTCCCCCCCCCCACCCCCCCCCCCCCCCACCCCCCCCCCCCCCCACCCCCCCCCCCCCCCACCCCCCCCCCCCCCCACCCCCCCCCCCCCCCACCCCCCCCAAAACAAGAAAATTAGTGCTCCATTCCTACCAAACATTTTTAGCCTAATATAGTCCATAGTGCTATAGTAAACACATGGATACGGAATATAGACAAAAGGTTCCCAGGATCAGTTTAAATATATTTATTGGACTAAGGTAAATACTTAAAAGCCCATTTTCCTTCAAAATATTATCTTTCTGCAAGAACATACTTACCCCAATGATTATACAGCTGTTCAAAAACACTTGTGTGGAACTCATTTTGTGAAATATCATAATTTTTTTGACAACCTTAGCATTTACAAATTGTTCCCTCTCAAAAAGTTTTTAGCTGCAGAACAACAGAAAGGAATCTATAAGCACAAGGTTGACGAGTAGGGTAGGTGCATCTCCCGCATCAGTTAACTCACTAGTTGCATCCAATATTTTTAGGAGTCAGCAATTTTGGAAACCACTCACAAACAAATTTTGATATATTTTAAATGATCATAAGCGATGGTGTAGACTGTGCCATGTGATAAATTTACTTCACATGTGATTTTATCAATTGTGATTCTTCTGTTAGTAGGGACAATTTGCCTAATTTGCTCAAGTTTTTAACAGTGCTTAAGCAACCATCACGGAGACATTGTGCCATTCATAAACCTGACTCTTCTTCATCACCTTGTCTCTGTATGCTTGAATTAACGATTGGAGTGTCACTAAATGCCATTTTTTAATCAACAAAGTAATCATGCAGATACATGAAAGCAATCTTAACAGGTGAACAGTTGCAACTGACTGATACCCATACTACCGATATCTCCTCTCCAGGATGTGTACTACACAACAATATTCAAACCGGCGATTGCGTTGGGTGTACTGAACATCATTTTCGAGAACTTATTAATTCTATGCTGTATTATATAAACAACATTTGAATTTAGGCAATATAAAATTACCTAAATTGCATATATTGCACATAATTTTTCATAGCTCTTGGCATGAAACAAAAAGTATATCACACATCTCTCACTCAGATCAGTTGTGTGTCATTAGAAAAGTTTTATTTGTTGCTTCCTAAATCACGATATCAGTAAAATGTTTGATTCTATGATTTGTATTATTCCCTTGATGGAGTTGTGAGAGAGGCACAATTTCAGTGGACAAATATTTAAAATTCTGGTTCATTTTGTCATCAAACCATGTCCATATTTCATATATCTAGTTTGTGTAGCATTAACGAACTTAAAATTATAATTTTTTCATTTTAACACATTTTTACAGAACAAAAATTGTAACCTCTTTAAAAGGAGTTTAAAAATTACTGAAGTTTAATTACATATACGAGGGGTATCCAAAAAGTAAGTTTCCCTGTTCTGTAAAAAGACGCGTACGTAACACAGCGTGCAGCTGTGGGCGGGGATATGTAGCGCGGTTCGGTTGGCAACAGGTGCGCCGGTCACTGGCCCATTGTCACGCTTCTCAGTCAGTTGCTGCCCAAACATCATGGAGACTCCACTGCGTTCTGCCGCCAGTTGCGAAGTCCGTAGTGTTATTCGTTTCTTGACCGCCAAAAAAACGAAACTGCCGTTGAAATTCATCGTCAGTTGTGTCAAGTGTATGGTGAACATGTTATGTCCGTTCAGATGGTCCGTCGTTGGCGTGCAATGTTTTTGGAAGGAAGAGAAAATGTTCATGACGATGAGCGTAGTGGCCGACCGGCCAATTCTCGGCAACCTGACGTCATTAATGCTGTACGAGCAGTTATTGACAATGATAAGCGAGTGACTCTCGATGAAATTATGGATAAAACTGCCGTCAAGTGTTGAAGTTAGCCGGTCATCTGTGCACAATATCATGACAGAAGATCTTCAGCTTGCAAAAGTGTGTGCAAGATGGGTGCCTCGCTTATTGAGCAATGCCCATAAACAACAACGAATGGCTGCTGCCCAGTCTTTCTTGCGATTGTTTGACGATGAAGATGAAAACCTTTTCAGTAGAATAGTCACTGGTGATGAAACATGGATTCACCACTCAACTCCAGAGACCAAACGCCAGAGTATGGTGTGGCAAAAAAAAGGAGAGGCAGCTCCTCAAAAAGCCAAAGTTTTTGAGTCGGCAGGAAAGGTAATGGCTACAGTTTTTTTGGGACTGCCGTGGAGTGTTATTGATTGACTATCTTCCTCGTGGCGAAACCATAAATGCAGAAAGGTATTGTGAAGTTCTCACCAGACTTCGGCGGGCAATACAGAATAAACGGCGCGGACTTTTGTCGCACACGGTTCTGCTTATTCAAGATAACGCCCGACCTCACGCTGCTCGTGCAACAATGGAACTTTTGAGGAAATTTAAGTGGGATGTTTTTGGTCATCCTCCATACTCACCAGATCTTGCGCCTAGCGATTTTCATCTGTTTCCGGAGCTGAAAAGACACCTTGGCGGTCGGCGATTTGCCAACAGCGATGACCTTCAAAATGAGGTGAATACTTGGCTTAAAAATTTGGCGGGTGAATTTTGTGATGCTGGAATAAAAAAACTACTTCCTAGATACCAAGAGTGCTTAGAAAGGGATGGTAACTATGTAGAAAAATAAGGTATGATATAAAAAGTTGAATAAATGTGATTCAGTTATTTTTTTGAGTCTTTTTAACTTTTTCATAATTAATGGAAACTTACTTTTTGGATACCCCTCGTAATTTGTTAAGGAGTCCAAATATGCAGTTTTCAATTATTCCAGTGCTTTATGTTTCATGTTAATGACATCAGAATAGAGTGGTCGGTTTTGGCTGTGCAGCACACATAAACAAAAGAATTCTTGAACTTGTCAGAATTACATACCTCTAGTTTGGTTCATCTTTTGGTACTCTTTCTTGGTTCACCTGGAAAAAGTGTGCATTTTTATCAGAATGACCATATACAGAACACACTATATATATATATATATATATATATATATATATATATATATATGTATGTATATATATATGTATGTATATACTTGCACACAGTGTCCCATAAGTTAATAATAATATTGAAAGGGTTAATAGGCCAACCAATGACTAACCCAAATAACAAAACATAGGGTTTGAATATTATCATTCACTTATGGGATAGCCATTATGTATGTATGTATATATTCAAAATTGATTGTACGGTTTTACCATTATAAATAATAATCACTGATAATAGTTACCCTCATTCATGTTGATAAGTACGTCAGTTTTATTAGTATAATCACTCTTTCAAGAGATTATAATTGTTAAGTTCGCTATTCGATGACTATCCGTTCTCTCAGAATTGTTTTGAGCATCTTACATGAAAACACTGTATAATTTAATAATACCAAAAGTTAAAACACTAATTAATATAATATGATCTTAGTGCACTACTGTATATTAATGAATTTTTAGATTTCCCTGAAGTGAACTGGGTAGTGCAGATGGATTGTCCAGAAGATGCTAACACTTATATACACAGGGCAGGCAGAACCGCTCGATACCATAAAGGTGGAGAATCACTGTTGGTTCTATTACCATCTGAAAAGGAGGCAATGTTGAAACATTTGGAGAAAAAGAAGATACCTATTAATGAAATCAAGTCAGTACATTTACATTGATTACAGTTAAGTCCTAATTATCTGTAGAGGGGCTAGGGTACTATAATCTAAGTACATTAATTTTATATTTTTGTGGGCTTTGTATGGAATTATTTGACAATTTTTTTGCGTTTTGTGAATTTGTATTTATATTTTGATGAAAGCTCACTCAATGCTTGTATATTTAATATTTTGTAACAGATTATAATTATTGCAGTTATAAATAATCAAGTCTTCACAGGTAAATTCTTTTTTTCAGGTACAATGTGACAAAAATCAAGTTAAAAAAATAATGTACATTAAATATAAGCAGGCATATATTTGTGTGTATTTTTAGTTAAATAGCATATTATCTAAAAGAGTATTTCATCTTTGGTCAGATGCTGAAAAAATCATTTAAATATCTTAATACATAGGTACTTGAATAAATTGTATTAAACAAAATGTTAGAAAATTACGTATTTTAGGCCTGCCCATTCTCGTTATCACAAATCTGATTATCACTGATAAAGATAATAACACACACTAAAATTTGTAAAACAATTGTTGATCCTTAAAGGATTACCTTAATCATCTCACACATTTGTTTGAAAAACATCTGCTAAACATCCCAGTACTATCTTTCCTTTCTACAGGACTTTCAAAAAGGGTTTTTACTTATTTTGAACCAATATTCAAGATTTCCTTTCTTATCAGTAGGCATGAAATATACTGTTCTAATAATAAATATAAAAAGTATGTTTTAATATGTATACATATTCTTAATCCTGTAGCCACTCAACCCAATTCAGCTTTGGCCTCACCAACAATGCGCTTCCATGCTCTTCTTCCCATCTTCCTCAAGTCTACTCTTCCTATCTTATTCTTGGTCTTTGGTCTTGTACCCTCTGGTCTTTCTTCCCACTCTCTTCAAATGATAAATTTCTCCTCCCTTCTATTAACATGGTCCAGCCATCTTATTCTTCTGCGTCTTATTAGAGCAACCACATCTGGTTCTTGGTACAAGTCTTAGTTATCTATTTGTCCTATTTCTCCATTCACCTTCCTCTTGGCTATCAGTTAATATCTCGTAAGGTTTTAAGTTGGCAGATGTTCAAAGAATGGAAAAGAAATGATTTTATCTCACTTTTAATCTATTCAAACGGGCAGACCAAACTCCTAAAACAATTATTGTCAAGGTATTTTTGCATTTTCCACTGATTAAAAGATATTTTTTCAGTACAATCTGACTTGTTCAAGAAGCTAAATGTATTGCTGTATAACTTACCAATGAGCTCCCTACGAGGTAACAGATGGCCGGTATAACCAGTGTTCCAAAGGCTTGCACCCTCTCCAATCTCATGTACCTTACTGGCCTTACTGACCATACTCTAATAGAGTTCAAACTAGGTTACTTCTCTCCTGATATGCTTATATTCAGGAATCCCAGAAAGACTGACTGGAGATCATTTGGTGGTAGTACACTTGGAGATACAATTGAGATTACATCTCTTTAGATTCATGGTACCATGGAGCTTGGCAGGTTGTTTTGAGGATGTTAAGGGGGTTCATAATCTCTTCTTTTGAGTTAGGAGCTGTTCCTTTTCAGTTAGGAGACAAGGAGGTGTAAGTTGGTTGACTTTGGACTTTACTTCATTGAGGTAAAGGGTAAGAGCCCTCTTCAGAAGAGGGAAGGTGATCGGTCTTTGGGACACATATCACGGGTTTCTTACCCAGTATAACAAAGCCGTGAAGAGGGCTAAATGGTTATCATGGAGGAGGTTTTGTAATGACATTGGGGTTATGCAAGAGACCTCTAGAATGTACAAGCTTCTAGCTAGAAACAAATAAATCTCGGCAGTGGTGCTTGAAGGGTCTTCATTTGGACTATCTCTGGTCTTGTTTGACTTCTCTGATTGTGGTTGACTGTTCTGCAATCGAGACATCTGGAGACATGGAACAGATGAGAAGAGCAACATCGACAAAGTGGATGAAAGCCAGCCAAATTGTTATTTTCAGGACGAATTAACACATTTGGTTCTCTGAAGCCACTGGGTACATCTCAAAAGTGATTACTTAAATCCTATTGGTTAAAAATAATTAAACTTTAAAATATATTAACTACTAAATTACAATTAGTTTGAGTTTATAACAACAATTTATAAAGCAAAAATTTTCAGTGAGCATTTCAGTATTGCATATAATTAAATACAATTTTATGTTTTACATTGTGTGTTCTATGCTTGTTTAGAATCAACCCTGCAAAGCTAACTAATCCACAAGTGAAGATGGAAGCCTTTCTAGCTAAAAATTCTAGCCTCAAGGAGAGTGCTCAGAGAGCATTTGTGGCGTACTTTAAATCTGTCTTTTTAATGAAGGATAAAAAAGTGTTCAATGTCAGTGCATTGGATCCAGAAGCTTATGCGAGGTAAAATAATTTAAGTAATACAAATTTATGTAAATGTATAGCTATCGTCATAAAGTACAAATAATAAATAGTATAGTTGTTGTTGGTTTGCATAAACTATTTAGTAAAATATAATTAATAATAACAGATCAAAAAATTCTATGAAGTATGTGTTCAAATTTATGTTCAGCTCAAAGTAGTTTTTTTATACAAGGGCATCTTTTTTCAACCTCTGATTTCACGCCATGACGGCCAGACACACAGGTCCGTGGGCAGTTGTCGATTGTGCATATTCTCCGCTACAATATTTGTTATTGCCGAGTTTAAGTAGCTAGTTTGCACTGAGCAACAGTCACATAAACACGACCACCTTTATTTATTCTCCCGCTAAATGTGAATTGAGGAGTTTTGTTTGTTTCCTGCAAGCAGAAAAGAATAGTACATCAGAAATCCATTGGAGAATGTGCCTTGTTTATGGAGAAAACATGATAAAGTGTACATGAGTGTTGTTGACTGACATCCACAAAAATCGTTGAATGGCTTAAACTTTGACATTTCTCAAAATCGATCCTTGAATTTGACATTTGGCCATCTTTTAACTTTTGACACGATTCACACACATTTATAATTCTTGAAAATTAAATCTTATATTTTGTCAGTTTGCATCCTTTTCAGGCCATACATAATTAACAAGTTTTTTTTGGACAGATTTTTAATGTTTTATATAATTTATGAAAATGATGTACTCAGTGTGTGTCTTCTTCAGTTAATCAACTGAGCTTCAGATTAATAAAGTTAATTTACTTCTCAAATCAATATGATTAATGTATATTTTTAAATATTATAAAATCCGATAAAAATTGGACATAATTTGTTATATTATATCTTATATATTATATTTTTTATTAGTTTTTGAGTTAATAGCTTGATTATACAACTAAACTATATGAATAATGATGTGTGTTGGAAATGGCAAGTTATATTTATTTTGTGTCCTTCAGAAACAAAAGAATCGCTATATTCATTAATTTGTAGTTTTTTTATGGTAAGTAAATTATTGAAATCTTTTTATTAATTCCAAAAGAAATATTTAAAAATATTGACAGCTACTTTTTTCTTATTTGGTTAGTAAATTGTGCACTTGGTGTTTTTGACAATTTTTAACTAGGTGCCTATGACCTTTTTGAAAGCAGCAAACATCTTCCATCCATCCCCCCCCCATTACAAAACAGGTTTTAACCACTTTCTCTGCTCAAGGTCATGGGAATCTGCTTGTTCCACACAACCTCTAGTGATAATTTATCATTGCATGTGGAGAAGAATCATTAGATACAATATATATGTATATTAAAGTAGGGATAAGCGTTATAAAAATATTTTATTACTTAATAATTATTCCGACAACATACTTAAAATGTTGTCACAATTCTGAATTTTATATAAATTCTTGTATTGAAATAATAAAAACACTTAAAATAAAAAAAAACTTCATATCAATAAAAAACACATTTTACATTTACACAATTACATTGATGTAATTCAACTGGTCTCATTTCCACTTATGAATAATAACATGTATATACCAAAAGTTGAATAACCTAACA
Source organism: Homalodisca vitripennis (assembly GCF_021130785.1). NCBI lineage: Eukaryota > Metazoa > Arthropoda > Insecta > Hemiptera > Cicadellidae > Homalodisca > Homalodisca vitripennis. Next base: position 174,703,005 of record NC_060210.1, read on the forward strand.
GAAACAAAGGGAAAGATTTATGGCATCACACAGTGGTTTTATGTTATAAAATAAAGTAAGTCTGAGCAGTATGGGCACTGGCATGTTCACTAGCCTACTACTACTGCAACAAATGTCAGTGGTACATACATATTTTGTCTATCAACCACTAGCAGCTAAATGGATTGCTTCCCCCAAAAAGTAGCTCCAAACAGTAACTAACTGGAAATTACATGTTTATAAAGTGTTGGACCATATAACTAAATGGTAAATACACTTGCTTAAATGTAACAACGAATCCTAGTAGATGGGTTGATCCACCATCCTGGACTCAGACTTGTTGGTGGTGACAATGTTTTCACAGTAAAATATATTTGTTAGTAAATATATTTTATTAACAGCATTATAATTCTATATAATAATAATAATAATAATATTGTAATTAAATATTGCCTGTCAATCATGATATTGTAAAAGAAATCACTAAAAAACACCAAAACCCATATCAAGAATTATTTCAAACCGAATTTTTCTAAACAATAAAATTGTAGTTATTTATAGATCTCACTGTGATAGTTTGATTTATATAATAGCTCAGAAATTAGAAATGTCAACAGTTCACTTTTTAAAGCTTGTATTATAGTATAAAATATGTGATGATATAAATTTTGCTTTTTCCATGGAATAAGGGAAATGTGGACTGAAAACAATTATGTCATGCATGACCGATAACACAGGTCTGCAATGAAAAAGTTGTTGCATATTTAAACTAGTGGTTTTAACATAATTTTTTGTGCTGATTACAGAAAAAGTAGTGAAAAAAATTCGTCACCAATAAGTTACAAGTTTCGCCTGAAATGTTCTTACTTTCAAGGGGTTTTCTGGTTCAGTATGCGTACAATATTTTTAATATTATAGCCAATGTTAGTGGTCAATTTAGTCTGAATTATAGACCTTGATGATTGAGTACTGATGAACACGTAACTAAACAATATGAGTATGTTATTTAGAAACAAAAATGTTTTTACTCTATTTATTTGAATAAGACAATGGATCTAAACTGGGTATATCCAGTTACAGTTCCTAATGGAACAAGACATATCTTTTTCTGTCTGCCCCCTCCCCAATCCTACTGTCTGCTGGGTGTCGCGTTGTGAAGAGTGCAGAGAGCCGTGACCTTGGTTGCAGTCAGTAGTTTGCCACTGTAATGTACACATCAAACAGTTTTGTGCTAATGTTAAGAAGAAATGACTACTAGAAGTTGTGTCAACTTTCCTAATTGTTTCTATTATATTTGTTGGTCTTATACTGTCAAGAAAGCAACAAAGGAAACATTTCACATTTTGTTCAGAAGGTGAATTTTGCATACTTTGATATTAAGTTAGGGTACCCTTGACAATGGTGATCACGGTGATGAGTGTTATTTTTGTTCTTGTTCAGTGCATGGCTTCAATGTAATAAATAGGAAGGACATTTCATTCCCAATCAACATATGTTCAGCTATTCGCCCTGTTGCTCATGGACCTGGCTTTTCTATTCCCTCACCTCCGGATACCTTAGACAATATTTTAGACGATTTAGACCAAATGTTGCATAGTAGCAGCAATAGTGATGACAACTACAATCAGGTACCAATGGTCCTGAAATTTTCTCTCAATCTTGAATGACTTGAACGAGTACGAGATCTGGGCCTCCCGAAGGATTCATCTGAAGTTTTAGGGTATACTTAAAGAAAGACATGTTAGACTCCAGTGCTTCAACCAAATATGCTTATGTGCCTTTTGGACACTCAGTCCATTTGAAAGAATGCTATGAGGAAAATGAGTTTCTTAATAAGCTCAGCTACTCTGACCATAAATACTATTTCTGTGTTACTAGGTCAACAAAGTGGGTACACAAAAGTTTCCATGTTTCCTCTGTGAATGGGACAGCCGTGACAGGAAACAACATCATGTTAAGCAGATGTGGCCGATCAGAAGGCTCTTATTCCTGGAGTTTAAAATGTCGAAAGACAAAGTTTATAGGATCAGATTTTACTTCTCCTACTTCATATCAGATTGGGGCTAATGAAACAGTTTGCGAAAGTATTAAACAAAGAAGGAGAGTGTTTCAAGTATCTTTGTGAACAGTTTCCTGGTCTAGCTGATGCTAAGCTGAAAGAGAGAGTCTTTGTTGCACCTGGCATAAGAAAACTTTTACAAGATGAAAGCTTTGTCACTAAAATGGAAATACAAGAAGAAAATGCCTGGAGTTCATTTAAACTTGTTGCAACAGGCTTTCTTGGAAACAAAAAAGACCCAAACTACAAAACTTTGGTTGCTGAATTGGTACAAAAACTACAAAATGTTGGGCTGCAACATGAGTGTCAAAGTTCTTCACTCACATCTGGACTACTTTCCAGAAAATCTCGGGGCTGTAAGTGAGGAACAAGGAGAATGTTTCCATGAAGATATAAAAAAAATTGAGCGAGAATTGGATTGTTGTTTCCATCAATATTGATGGAATGTCGTCAACACTATTGTTGGATGTTATTGGGAATATTTACAAGAACACAGCCGAAAAAGTACCAAAAGAAGCTTTTATGGATTATTAAAACAATTTTACAAAGACTTACAATGCCTTTGCAACACATGTGTATCATTATTATGCATATTTTAGCTAGGTATTGTTGTTTATTTTTCTTTTACTTCATTTTAAAATAATATAAATTAATAAAACATTTTATGTTTTTTGTACTTTATCAAAATACTTCAACTTTATTTTGTAGACAAACCTTTATGTGATAAAAAAAATCAATGCCATTTTTGAAATCAGCACAAAAACTACATAAAGATCGTTTGACAAAATAAAAACAATTAAAAACAAAGTTTTTCAGATCTGTGTAGATGTGGTACTCAACTATGATAAATGTCCCTTTTAACAATTGTTTTCTTTCTACTAGACATTCAGTGTTTTAAAAACGTTTATTGCAGTATAAAGACATTAATAAAATATTGTGATTTTCTAAACATATTCTAAGCACTGCTGTTTATTTTATTAATTATTTTATAATAAAATATTTGGAAGTATTTTATTATGAATCTCCGTCAGGCATTTGGAGAACTAGCGATCTTGACAGCTGTCTCACTCTACATCTGCGAGACCATCTGCTTCACAATAGCTCAGAAACCTGACCAGCTAGGTGACACACACAGCTATGACACCAGAAACGCCTGTGACTATGCCCTCCCCACACACCACCTGACCCTATTTGAAAAGAAACCTACATACATGGGGAGAAAACTTTTCAATCATCTTCCAGAGGACCTCAAGAGACGCAGAGATGAGAAGTACTTCAAGACAGCACTCAAGGCCTGGCTGCTGCAGAAACCATATTACACCCTAGAAGAATTTTTAAATACCTGATTGTACAACTAAATTATATTGACACAATTCTGTACTCCATGTATACGAATAAAGATTTCTGTATTCTGTATTGGTTTGGAATTGAGTGAAAAGAGTTACAGTATCAAGGTTCCTCGATGCTTTTAAGTATAGATGTATTCAAGTATCACAGTTGACCCATCCCATTTTTAAATTTGATATATTTAGGGGATTCTGGAGACCTGCCCCTTCCTATTGTTTGAGAATAATAAAATCGTCTGGCATATGTCAATTAACAACTTTACTACTAAAATAATTTGGACATTTATACTTATTTTTTATCAAAAACTTTAATAATAGGTAATATTGATTGAAGAGAAGAACTCAGTTAAGTCACATCCATCCAACACTATTAAGGAACAAGACCCCAATCAGTTTGGTGCTGTGACAGATTATCTTGTGTTTGGAATTATAATACATGTAAACCAAATCAGAGTACTCATCTGTACATTTAAGTATTTACAAAAGACAGAAACTCAGTTCACTATCATATCTAAGCTTTCTTAAAATTGGTTCAGCAAAATGTACTGAATGGCATCTTTCTTGCCATTTGGAGCAAACATTATAATAATTCATATACAGTAAACCATCTACAAAGGAAAATGAAATCAGTAGCATGTTAGCATTTTTCGTTACAGGCTAAAAGTACAAAGTACAAGTAAGAGAACAAAATGTTACAAAAGAGAGTGGTTTCGTTCTGTATCCCATTACAGCTATTTTTTTTCAGTTGTCTTAATAAAAATAAACAGTCATGTTTGTTTCTTCTTCATGGTAGAAAATATATCAGAATTGTCTAACTAAGCTCAAAGGCTTATTTATAACTCAAGGAATTTTAGTCTAAATTAATTAATTTTACAAAACAATATGGTGGTATTTTGATTAGTGTTCTTTTTCCACATGCTACGAAAGATGATATATTGTTACGGGATTCTCAAGGGAGAAAACTAGTCTTTTTTCTAATTATTTTATTTTTTCTCTTTTGTGGTGTACATTTTGGATCTGAAGTTTATGCTGTTACCCTCCTCCTTGTGAGTACAGCACTTTTGTTTGGCTGGGAAAGATCAGTTTCAGGCTGTAGTTAGTGCACATTTGATTAGCCAGCAACATACCAAAATAAACTTAAAATATACTTGTATTTACTATTATATGTAAGATTCGTAGTTTCAAGTCTATATATAATAAAATCTTAATTTCACTTTCTAGGTCATTGGGATTGGTTGTTTCTCCTCGAATCAGATTCCTTCAGAAACATAACAAGGGTCTAGTACAAAATACAAAAAAGATGGAACCAGAATTACCTTCGCATGAAACTAAGGATGTGACAGAAACTGAGCAGGAATCTCACAACAGTGATGTGGTTCAGCAGCCAGTGAAACTGGAGAGAGAAGAAATCCTAACCCACTTTACAGCAGGTATATCATAAGATATATTAAATCAAAAAAATATTGTTGTGAATTCTAATAAATGTATAAATGAGAGAATATATTAAAAACTTATTTTAAGACAGTAAAATAGTAGCATGTTTTAGTACTGGCTGAGTGCTAGCTTGCCTTATCTATTGGTGTTGAATAAGGTTATTTATTTGTAACTAAACCACAGCATATTCCATCTGGATACAGTAGACTGGGTGTCGCAAAATTCTCACAAGCACTTTCCTGATGTAGACCATTAAATGTTCTGTGTGATATATGGGCAAGCAGCTATAATATTGAATTGAAAATTATTTACAAAATTAGCCTAGTCACCAATTAATTAAATTAATTTGTGATGTTTCGTCAGATCAAAACGAATCCTTTTAGCAGAAATTTTGAACAAAACTTTATTACTTTTTAAGACCCGAATGCCTGAATATTCTTTTCCAATTAATTGTGCCTTGAACCAAATAGCAATATTCATTTGGTTTGACATTAATAACAAATATAACATCACTCCTGATATATTATAGTGGTGGTGAAAATCACATGCATACGTTGATTATAACTTGAACTTTGCCTATTTTATAATATTAAGGTAAAGAAACAATCATAAATTATATCCACAAACAAAAATGTTATTGGATTCTTTTTTTATAACTTTTATACTATGCATTATTTACATCAAAGATGAGGCAATCATTTCGGGATAAAGATTTTTGGAATCGCCACTTCACTAGAATATAAATAGCAGATAATACTTTGATGCTGTTATAAAGGTTACAGAATTTTAAGGTTATAAATAGTAAATTTATATTGTTAAAATTGTAATCTATAAACTGCAGTTATTACTAACTTATTTTGTGTGGTAAATGTTCATTGTATATTTCTGACTTCAGGTAACTTTGACAGTGATGAAGAATTGCTTGTTATTAAAAACCATCCAGATCACAAATCAGAAGAGATTTGTTCTGAGGAAGATGAGAATGAAAATGTCTTGTCATATATGACAGAAACATTAACCAAAAAGCCAATTACAAAAGCTGCACTAGTAAAAAAAATGTTGAAAAATAAATGTGTATTAAATAAAAAAACTGTATTTACGGAAAATGAAGAAGTGAGTAATCTAGTTTTTGTAATATAATATATCATAGTTAATAATTTATTTGCAACTTTTTATCACTTTATTTCTCTGATTAATTTTATGGAAAGAGTGTGATGTAATAGCTCTTAGAATCATAGTTTAAGTTTCATATACAAGGTATGTTCAAAAAGTAATGGGATTTTCCATTTTCCAAAAAAAATTTGTTATTCATCTACATTAATGTTGTCACCTTCAAAATAGTGTTGATTAGGTGCAAAAGCCATGATTTGTTTTTCCAGTAATCCAGGTGTGTTTTTTTATTGCTTCACGCAAATGGTATTGAACTTGCAGATAGTATCCCTTATGGACCGTTTGACCTTGTGGTAAGAATTCGTGATGCACTATGCCATTAAAATCGAAAAACACAGTGAGCATAACCTTCATGTTCGACTGCACTTCTCAAGCCTTTTTCGGTCTTTGCAATCCATAATGACTCCTCTGGGATGATTGAACCTTAGTTTCGACGTCATATCCATAATCTCATGTTTCATCTCATGTTATACCAACTTTCTTCACCACTCACCCCTGCGCACAATAATCAATACATAATAACACAAGCACAGGTTGATTTCCCAAACAACTATTCGCCACCAAAACAGTGGAGGGATGGCCAAATACATCAAAATAAGAATTTTTTAGACCTTTACCCAAGAAAAACTAGCAAATTCAAAACCAGGATATTTGTAAACTCGGTCCACCCAGCAAACAGTCTAATCTACACACAAAACAACAAGTTCAAATAAATTCAAGAAGTAAACTTCCAAATCAGCTTAACTTCTTCCACCAAAATATGGACAGGATGACAAACAAAATTGAAAGACACACCTTTTGCATAGCACTAACCCGGACTTTGTTATTCTTACAGAACATGGACTGAAAAGCAATGTAATAAACCATGCCAAGTTGGCTGATTACACACTTATCAGTGCATATGGAAGGAAAGAACATATCAAAGGAGGGGTTGTTATTTATAGGCATAACAATATAGCCAACAAAACTGAAAATTTAGAGATTGAAGAGTACAGCTTAGAAATGGTATGTGAGGTAACAGTAGTAAAAATACACATAAACAAGAAGAAGAGCTTGTTCCTGCTTGGAGTGTATCGACCACCTTGTGCTGACCTTGATACATCACTACAAGTTCTGGCAGATGCCCTCGACAGCCTTCCTACTCAGAGAAATGACACACTTATCATGGGGGATATTAACATTGACAGTTTAGACGAGGCCTGAGAATCCGTTGTACTAAATGCGCTACTGGCTGGTTACAACATAAGAAGACTTGATCTCCCAGCCACAAGAATCTCAGAGACCTCAGTGTCCTCAATTGATATGGTGTGTTCAAACATTCATGACAGGATTAAAGTAGTGGTCTCTCACACAGGTCTATCAGACCACACAGGACAATACTGCACACTGGACTTTCCAAAAATGAAAGCAGAAATGACATACACTTCAAGACGGAATTTTAACTACAACAATCTGCTGTTTTTAAAAAATGAACTCTCCCTTGTTACCTGGGATTCTGTTTTGACAGCAAATGATATGGAAGAGGCGTACTTTAATTTCAACCAAACGCTCCAGCTTGCACTTGACGATGCATGTCCAAAAAAAAAGATCTCAAACTACACAAAAAAGGGGTAAACGACTGAGGTATGATGAAGAAATTATGACACTTAAAAAGGAGTTTTTAAAAGCGCAAGACAGATTTCTCCTAACTGGCCATCCTGATGACAAGAAGACAGCCACAGATAAAAAGAAATCCTACGACCAAAAATTAAAGAAGGCAAGGCAGGAAACATGTGCTGCATACATTGAACAAGCAGAAAACAAAGCCAAAGCCATATGGGACACCATCAATAGTGAGAGGAAAGGGAGTAAAGAACTTGACAACAATCCTACAATAGAACTAAATGACAATGGAATAAAATTTACTGACCCTACAGATGTAGCAAATCGCTTTAATTATTATTTTGTAAACATAGCTGAGGAAACACTAAAACAGAACAAAATATATAACACACCACCAATAATTCAAAATCTTCCAGCTACCACAGACAATACTCTTACTTCTTTACGTCCAACAACACCTGATGAGATAGGCAGAACCATTCAATCATTAAAGAACTCCACATCCTCAGGCATTGATGAAATATCTTCAAAAATCCTGAAAACATGTGCAGATGAGCTAATATCGCCTCTAGTGAAGATCGTCAACATGTCCATGGCAGAGGGCACTTTTCCATCCAAGTTGAAGATAGCCAAGGTATTTCCTCCAAAAACACAAGCAAGGGGACCTACAAAACATTTCTAACTACCGACCTATCTCACTGCTCTCATCTGTCTCCAAACTTATTGAGAAGATTGTTAAAGTAAGACTCCAGGAACATCTTAGTCAAAACCAATCATTGACAGACAGCCAACATGGGTTCGTTACTGGAAAATCAACCACAACTGCACTGATAGACCTTGCTGAGTATATAATTGAGAACATAGAAAATGGCAACACTATCACCAGCCTGTATCTTGACCTAAGCAAGGCTTTTGACTGCCTGGGACATGATCTTATTCTAGCTAAACTAAAAAATTTAGGAATCCAACGAACAGCACTAAAATGGTTTGCAAGTTATCTAAAAGGACGAAGCCAAATGGTAGAACTAAAACACACAACAAGAGGATTTACAAATACTGTCAGATCTGAATTGGTACCGACTAACAGAGGAGTTCCCCAGGGCTCTGTCCTAGGGCCAATTCTGTTTGTGCTGTTTATCAATGATTTTCCAGAACATCTAGAGGAATACAGTAAGATGGTCATGTATGCGGACGACACTGTGCTGCTTACTGCAAACAGAAACGTAGATCAACTAGAAGTGAACACTTTTATTGCCTTCAATATGACACAAGACTACTGTATGAAAAATGACTTAGTTCTCAATGAAAGTAAGACCAAGCAAATGTCATTTGGGAATAAAAAGTCTACAGTATCTGAAATGCCCAACCTGACAGCAGCTGACAAAATCAAACATCTAGGTGTCATACTTGATGAAAATTTATCCTGGAATAATCAAGTGGACAATCTTTGCCTAAAACTCAGGTCAGCTCTCTATGCCATAAAACGAATCAAGGCAACTAGTACCCCTGAGGCAACAAGGACTGCATACTATGCATTGTTTGAAAGCCATTTACGCTATGGTATTACTGTCTGGGGTGGATCCACTATGGGCAATCTCAACCGCGTCCTGGGTATGCAGAAAAGGGCAATCAGAGTAATAGCAGGCTTAAGTCCAAGACAAAGCTGTAGAGATGTTTTCAAGAACCTGAACATCCTGACGGTCACTTCCATCTACATCCTAGATACTGTCCTTTACTGTGTGACCAAAGAGCCCCCTAAACAAAGTGACGTGCATGAATACAACACCAGATATGCAGGAAACTATGTGCTGCCAGGTCACAGAACAGCCATGTATGAAAGGAAACCGTTGTATGCAGGAGTGAAGATGCTAAACAAGATACCAGACCACTTGAAAGCTGGAGGCCCTGCGCTGATGAAGAGGAAGCTACAGAGATGGCTGCTAGACAAGGCTTTCTACACCCTAAATGAATTCTTTACTTGGGGAGACCCCATATAACACTGAAGAAGCTTATCTATTATACTAATTTGACTTAAATTTGACGCTGTAACATTTCTTGAAGAAATTGTAATAAAGGATATTGTCTATTGTCTATTGTCTATAATACATTTCATGAATTCTGCATCGTCGTTGAATTCTGTTAAACAATCTCATCACCGCTGCCTCGGCTCATTGATGCCATTTCAGTTGAAAATGGAAGCTCACTTTACATGTTTATTTGTTGACAACCAAATAATCATAATACATATGTATTTATTCCTAAACAAATGAATTTTTTTTAAATTAACCATATAGCAACAGACGGTATAAGTTGTTGGTTAGCTAAAAATAAACACTACGCAAGTTTTCAACTATGCATCATAATAATACCCAAAGTGAAACCCTGCTGGAAGGTAACTTGTGTCTGGTTATTTAAAACCCTTTCACAAAATCTACAGAGACATTACATCGAATAAATATGTGTCCAAATGACTTGGTTAGGTATTTATGTTGCAACAAATGTCGAACTGAGTCTGGCCTTGAATTGGAATGGCTTAAATAGCGATGTCGGACTGGGTTCACTTATGAACCCCAAAAGGTTGTGTCTTTCTAGACTTATCCAAGGCTTTTTATTCTGTTGACCATTATATCCTCCTTGACAGATTGTGGGATTGCGGAGTTGTTGCTTAATGTTTGAGGTCATATCCCACCGGTAGGTCTTTAAAAGTCACCCAATGTTGGATAGGGATGTATATGGGTACAACACCAGGTCTAGAAATGTGTACAGAACAGTTTAACTATGACATGCGTATCCTCTTAGATGGGTGTCTCCATACTAAATAAAGTTCCGGAAGGCATTCAATTTGAAAATTCTGAAACAAAATTGAGACACTTTTTAGTGTTATACTCGGTGGACGAGTTCATGGACTATGCACCAGGGGAAAGCATCGGCTTGAGATTCTTAGACATTTCCTGCTCAGCTCAAAATTTAAAACAATTCGGGTGGCCGCTATTTTACTACTCTATTATTTAAAAACTATCTGTATTTATTTTGTAAAAACACATTTTAATTTTTAATGTAAATGTAAGAAATTTATGCATGCTATACAATACTTGTATTATTCGACATCAATAAAGAAATTTGCCTTATTATTATAGTTACAGTTAGATGAAAACTGACATGTTATCCCTTCAGAAGAATTGTACAGTGTTTGTATTCAAAGCAAAATAGAGGACCAAATATACTTTTTATTGCTTGTTTACCCCAAAACACAATCAGAACAAACAGGTAACAATGTGAACTCTGTAAACCAAGCAACTGAGCTGTAAAAAGAATGTAACGTGTTATATTTGTTACTGATAATTGTATTATGTTTAATTTTACAGGTTTTGGAGAATGAAGTTAAAGTAAAAACTTTAGACGATGAAAGTAATGCTGCTGTTGGAAGGTTTAATATTATTAAAGAAGCTGCTAGCACCATGAAAGCTGAGGACAAAAATGATATTAAGAGTTTCAGAGAAAAATTGAAGCTGAAACACAGAGAGAAAAAGTTAAAAGAGAAGAAGCTCAAGAAGAAGGAGGAAAGTGATGAAGAAATTGATGTCTACAGTGGAAGTGAAAGTGATGGCAGTGAACCTGATCTATCCTGGTTGCCAGATCCTGACAAGGTTTTTGGAAAAAATGCAGAAAGTGATATTTCGGAGAATGAAAGTGAAGATGAAAAAGATTCAAATGAAAGGTAATATTTTTTAAATAATAGAGCTCTAAACAGTTGCAAATTTTACGACTCCGTTGGCACCTATTACCTCGCCAATTTGGTACTCGTATGTCCACATATTATATCAATTCTAAATGCAATATAATCCCTCTCCATTCATATATCTCATAGGTTTATATCTCAAGAACATTCTCCAAATTCTACTAGAGACATCACACTTGACCCTGAACAATTAAATCATCACTTCAAACATTTTGTTAATAAATTGGCAATTCAAATTCCAGACACTAACACTAACATTTTATGATTTACTATGAAGTAGACTGACCAATCCAAATTCTTTTAATTAGACAAATATTAATTCAGAAGATGTACAAAAAATAGTTTCTAAATTCTCAAATTCTAAAAATCCTAATGTTTATTAGATTTCTAATTATTTATTGAAAATAAAACAATTGGTATGATCAAGGAGCCACTTTTTTCATAATAAGCAAATGTTTAGAATGGGGTGTTACTTTTCAAATATTAAAGATTACATCAATTTACAAAAAAAGGGGATAAAATCCCTCCACAAAATTATTGCCCAGTTTCAGTTGTCCCTACTTTTTCCAAAGTCATTGAATCCATAATATATAATCAACTCAGTAATTATTTTGAAACAAATAACCTCCTTTCCGAATCCCAATTTGTATTCAGGACAGGCTGTTCAAAAGTTGCTACTGTAACCAAAATAGTTAGTGAGGCATTGCAGGCATTTGATAATAGGAGTCACTTTCTCTTTCTCTATTAGATTTGAGTAAAGCATTTGATTGTGTGTCATTAAATAGTATTTGAACTAAATTAGACTTTTATGGTATATCTTTCCAAGTCCATGAAAATGATTAAGTCTTATTTAATAAATCGTAAACAGTACGTAAGTTTAAGAGGAACATAATCATCATTAATAGATGTTTCCTTTGGCGTTCCACAAGGTTCTGTCCTTGGACCCTTCTTTTTCCTTGTAATAATTACTGATTTATAAAAAAATGTTGGTGTGAATTCTGTCATCTATGCTGGCGATTTAACTTTGTTCTTCTGTCATAATAATCTAGGAAGTGAATGGCTACAATGGCTGCAGCTCATAGTAATGCTCAGAAATGGTTCACAACTAATAAACTTCTCTGAAATGAAAGTAAAACACAAAATATATTACTTAGCCTCTCAAAATGATCACCAATCTTTCAAATTACCGTGGGAATTTGTATTGACACGAAATTGAGTGGGTTTAAACGGTTTAAACAAAAAACTTTTGGGAGTTGCTTTTCTGTTTTGGAAATTAGGATCTATAATATGTACTGAGTGCCTTAGGACAGCATGTTTTGGATTGTTCCAATCACATATTGCTTACGGCTTGATTAGAGGCCATTCTGTAACAGTCTCAGATTTGTTAAACATCCAAAAAAGGATTATTAGAACTATTTGTCATCCTGCACTATTAGATCATTGCAAATGCCTATTTATACAGTTACAAATACCTACCATAATTAATCTCTACATTTACCATATTACATTATACACTAAAGCAAACCTCAGGAACTATTTAATTAGAAATCAGTTACATACACACAACACCAGAAATAAAAATAAGCTTGACATTCCTCAACATCAAGTGACCAAATTTGGAACATCCCATATGGTAAACTGTGTAAGACTTTTTAACAAGCTTCCACAAATTGCTCATGTTACTCCCATAACTAATTTTAAAAGAAAATTTTATTTGTGGCTTTTAAATAATCTATTTTATTCAATTGACGAGTTTTTAACAACGGATGTCAATATTCAGTTTTAAATCATTACATTTTAATTTAAAAATATATGTTTATTTTAAAACTGTAAGGAAAATGTTTTTGAGTCTGTTAAATTTGTTTTGTGGTTTTCCATAATAGTTTGTTTCGATATTAGTATATGTTTTATGCTAAAAAGTGTATTGACAATGCCTATTTCATTGTATATATATGATCGACGGCAATAAAGATCACATGTCTTATGTCTTTAATAACTTTGAAAATAAGGTATACAGGTAGCAAAACAAAACTTTGGAAAATTCTGATTGATTGACACATTAATTTGCTGCCAGTAGACACATTAATTTGGGATCACTCACCTGGAGTGGAAAACGTAGGCTGCCAGTAGACACATTAATTTGGGATCACTCACCTGGAGTGGAAAACGTAGTGATGAACCGTAACCGTATTATTAGATTGTAAGGCCTTACTTAATGATGTGAAACAGTATTGTTAAGAAATATAATATGAAATATAAGTATTTTTGTGTATATTGAAGTCTGCTATGTTGAATCAATTTCCACGGTTTGTAGGTCGATGTAGTTCCATCGTTGCACCATATACAATTTTCACTAATTTACCCACAACTCTCGTTGTTCCATGTTATTTTTGTTAGTTTGTCTGAATGACTTTACACTTTGGATCTTAAATTGGATATACCTAGTTGAGAAATCGTACTCATTTTAATTGTGAGGAAACATTGGTTTTTATTTGGATGGTCGTCATTTAGTTACATTGATCATTATATTTGAGGTAATAGTTAGTGCATAGCTAGGAGAACTAATATGTTTTTAACAAATACTGATGTTTATTGTAGAGAGGGATTTCCAAATAGACTAGGTTAAATTTTTTATGTCACCAAACATAATTATTTATTAATTAAATCTATACAAAAATGTAATGAATGCTGCATTTTAATATAACATTCTTTGAAACAAATGAAAATTATTTTTGGTTAATTTGAAAAATTAATCCTAAATTTTGATTTGGTTTTGACCATAAATTGTATTTTTACAGTGAGTATAAGTTTAAGAAATGTTCTATCGTATTAATCTTTGTTCTCACATGTAAGTTTCTTGGCTTTGCACATAAATTGTACTAAAACAAAATGAGAACCCTCACATAACACAATACAATCCAGTTAATTATTCATTAATACTGATTTTAATTACTCAAATCATATATAATACCGATACTATACTGTTAATTCAGTGTTAAAAAAAAACACATGAAAATAAGAGATAAAGTTATTTTATGTAAAATTGCAGCTTATTACTTATATATGTGTATTATGGAAAGCTTAACTACTAACTTGTAAGAAGAAAAGAGCAAAATGTAATATATAGTATTGACTTCATTTCATAAATTAATTGATTGTTCTTATTTCAGCTCATCTGAATTAGACAGTAAAAGAAAAAGGAAACATAATGAGTGGAAATCAAATAAAAAGTACAAAAAATCTCAGAATACATTTGATGATGAACCATTGAATGGAGGAACGTCTCTTAAAGAAGATGAAGAACTTGTATTAAAATTCTTATCCTCTAAAAGATAGCATAAAGCATCCTTTATATTTTAGTTATGTAATCTATTAAGGTTTCACATTAAAATATAAGTTTTATTGTAGTTTGTTATTAATGTATATTTATACTATGTGTAATTAAAGAAGTGTAATTAAAGTGTTTTGTACCTTAACCCTTTGCTTTTGCATTAAGATTCCTGGCTAGTTTTAGGATTGTTGTAGTTATTGTTCATAATAATAACATTGCTCATAAAAACATGATTCATTTGATGTATGAATCAAAACTAATAGAAAATGCTTGAGTTTTCTCTGGAGAATTGCTGTGGTTGGTTTGTATAGATTATCAAATGGCCAATTTAGTGTTTTTTCGAGAAGCTCGAGCGGCTTCTAAACTATCTCCTCCATAATTTTAAATATTTTGTTATAATGGGGGATATCAATATTAATGTTTTAAATATGAATGATAAGCAAACTCAACAGCTTAGAGATTTGCTTAAATATTTTAGTCTTAGCTGGTCTGTGAACTCGCCGACTCGTGTAAGAGCGACGAGTACTGCCATTGACAATGTCATAACAAACAAAATGTCATTAGTTCTGTGTCAGCGCTGAACACTGCTATATCCGACCATTACAGACAGGAGGTGGTGATTCGTGATCCGTGGATGTTCAGTGAGCCAAGAATCCCACAATATTGTCTTAAGGAGAACTGTCCACCCCCACAATATAAATCTTTTAAATAAATGTCTGGCAAATGAAAATTGGAATATTTTTAGATTCTTTTACTTCTGCAGACACAATATTTGATTCCTTCAACAATTGTCTCATGTTCCACTTAAATGTTTGCTGTCCCCTTAAGAAAATAAAAACAAAAGGTAAAGTTCAGAAGAATTCTTGGATAACACCTGGAATTCTCCTTTCTAGAAATAAACTAAAACTCTATAATGGAATATTCAGGAACATTAGTGATTATAGATTCAAATATTTCTATATAAATTACAAAACATTTATAAAAAGTAATAGCTGCTGCAAAATCATATGAAATAAACTAAAACAGTCATCAAACTTTTCTAAGACATTCTGGAACACTATAAAAAATTCAACAAATGAAGCAGCTTCAAAATCCATTCAGCTTGATGCTGATGGGATAAATGAACTGATCCAAATGCAATTGCTTTGCAACTTAATCCATTTTTCTCCTCAGTGGCTAGGTCTCTTGATGCTGACTGTGAATTGGAACTGGATACAGTCACCACACATACTCTTGCTTCACCTATGGTTCTGGCTCCTATGTGTGAGGATCACATGGGACGTATTGTTACAAGTTTTTCAGCTAAAACTTCCAATGACGCTTATAATGTATATAGCTTATAATCAATGTAGCTTATAAAACAATGTTATCAGCACATTTTAAGTCCATTGACAAAATTCATAAACGTTTCTTTTGAAACTGGGACCATCCCATCCGCACTCCAATTGGCAAAAGTCGTACCTGTTTTCAAAAAAGGCGATTCAAAGAAAGCGGATAACTATGGACGAATTTCAATTTTACCTGTTTTTAGAACAATTTTGAAAAACTTCTTAATTTTCTTGAAAAACACAAAATTTTGTCTGATTAACAAATTTGTTTCAGACCAGGAAAATCAACTTTTGAAGCAATCACACAACTTGTAAATTTTATTGTAGAAGGCTTTGAGACTCATCAAAGAACAATCAGTCTCTTTCTTGATCTCTCAAAATATCAAAAGCATTTGATACTGTTAATCATAGTATATTGCTACAGAATCTGGAAGGCTGTGGTGTACGGGGGACAGCACACAGTGGCTCCACTCATACTTGAGCAGCAGAAGTCAATGTGTTCAGGTCCAGAATGCAGTATCAAGTAGTATTAGAATATACTAAGGAGTCCCATAGGAATCAATCTTGGGTCCTGTCCTTTTCCTGATTTATGTGAATAACATCCATGCGTCAGCCTTATATGGGAAAATCATTCAAAATGCAGATGACACGACTCTCTGTTTCCGGGCTGATTCTCTGACTTCTTTGGAGATCAAACCTTCATTAATCTTAATTCCTGCATTCAAAATTTTCTGGTAGATAATCTCAAAACTAATCATGAAAAGACAAATGACATCAATTGTGTTTACGTGGGTTGAATACTTATGAAACCCCAACAGTAATGGTGGATAACATTGTTCTGGAGGAAACTAATTCTACAACATTTCTAGGAATACACCTAGATAAAGGGTTAACCTGGAAAGTTCACATTGAAAGTGTATGTGTCAAATTGTTAACTGGAATTTCTGTCCTTCGAAATTTATCAAAGCTTTGTACGTCTGACGTTTTAATGATGGCTTACTATGGATTAATATTTCCATACCTGTCGTACGGAATTTTTCTGTAGGGCAGTTTTGCCATATCAAATTTAGAAAGAGTATTCGGACTGCAAAAAGACTGTTGGAATCATCACAAAATTGAACAACAGAGAGTTACGTCAGCTCATTCAGAGAGCTCAACTTGCTAACTCTACCCGGCTTTTATATTTTAGAGACTTTATTTTACTGTCAATATATATATTGACACAGGGCAGTGGTATACATAGATACGGGACATGAGCTCGGGAGCACTTTCAAGCCTGACAGCTTAGAACAGCAGATTTGAATGCCTCAAGCTGGGATCAAATTCATTAACAATCTCTATCCAATAGTTGCTTTACCCACATCCTGTTTTCCTTGTCAGTCTTATCATAGTGTACTTTAATGGATGTTTGTAGAATACTATACTGTGCATATATTCAGTCAATTCTGCAGTACGGATTAATTATGTGGGGAAATTCAGTACGATGGAATCAGATTTTTAAATGACCTATATAAGAATAATATAGGACATACAAGAATAACAACAAAATCTTCTTTCCAAACATCTTGCAAACCTCTTTTTCAAAATCTGAATTTATTAACCATACTATCTTCATTTATTTATGAAACACTAATAATATATTTCATTAATATAACAGATCTGCATAACGTTATTTCATGTTCACATAGTTATAGCACTAGAAAGAAAGAGACATTTCAATATCCTCATCATAGACAAACCACCTTTGAAGATAGTTCAATTTAGAAATTAAATTTTATAATACATTACCACGAAATTACAAAAATAGTGGTCACTTTGAGAAAGAAATTAAACAACTATTATTGAGAAAAGCCTATTATAGTACAAATGAGTTTTCAAATGACACATTTTTGGAGTAATATCGATTTTATTTTATTCTATTTATTATGTTTTAGATATTGACAATAATTTAGCGTGGTAGCCTAGATAATAAAATTATTTTTACTTAAGGTTAGGATTATTTTTAACTTGATGTGACTTTGTACCTGTTACTGTTGCTCTGCATCATCCATCATTACATGTAATGTATATGTACAAAAAGATTCTGAAATACCTAATTATGGCTTGTCTATGGAACAGAAGCAATTATTGAACATTAGTAAGGGATACTGTAAGTATACATATAACCCGTGTGTACTGATATTTCAATAATGAGTAAAGTACCTGTGCTGCTGGTAGCTGTATATTGGGGTAATCATTTAGTGAGTCTCACAGTATTAAGTGATTAATAAACCAATAAAAACCTATCAGAACTTAACAAAAGAATTGTCACCAAGATTGGCACTCTGCCCTTTTACCTTTTGACACCAAAATCTTTACCTTAGATTGGAACCTATGTACCTAGTGTCTAGGATTTTCCTATTAAGAGGAATTGCACAGAAAGATGAATGGACAACGCCACAAATTTAAGAAGGCCCAGTTCAGTCTTCAATAACATCATGTTTATAAACCCATGGTGAAGAATTTATAAACCCATTACTGAAGGTTTTCTCAGGTAGCAATATGAACTATTCTAAGTGGAGGAAACAGGATTTTTCCGGACATTTGCCATCGTTCAGTGAAACAAAAAATTCAGTAACACTATGTTTCGAGATCTGCAATCTGATCTCTTCTTCAGATTAATCTAAGATAGGTTCCAATCCAAGGTAAAAATTTTGGTGTCAAAAGGTAAAAGGGCAGAGTGCCCATCTTGGTGACAATTCACAATCGTTCCATCGTCAAAAATAAACTTCAAACAAAGTATTCTAGGTGGAACAAGATAACCATCATAACTGTGGGAAGTCAGGTGGCCCATCCAGCCATCCCACATTTGGGAGTTGGGGCAAGTTAAAACAAGTCAGTATTTTGGATATCAGCCTCCCATCATTCATTTCCTCTGCTACTTTAATTGTTCTACTTGTTTCATTTCTATGGTATTGGCAATAGAACAATTTTATTGGATGGCTGGTTATTATCCAGCTGTAGTAATGTTCAAAGTTAAATAGTTTAAAACAATTTCCTTATTTAATATATTGGTACTTTTGTAGGTTTATATTTTTGGTTTCACTTCAAGAATAATAATTTTGAACAAACACTAAAGACTGATTAGAGGCTATTGGCAAATACGAAGTGAGGGTGTTTACTCTGGGAGTGTTAGATGAACTGTAACGTAATGTCTGATTACAGAGCAATTTACTGTGCTTTCCATGTGTAAAAGTAATGTAAAGTTGTTTCTTTGTTGATTCTTTATGGTCAGGAGGGTTTGTTAAGACCAGTTTTTATTTTTACGCCGGTAATTCATTCCAACATTGGAGTTAATAGCATTGTTCAAAGTTAGTTGGTCAGTGGAAAGATAGATTCTAAATAGAGTACTAATGTATTACATCTCTGATTTCAAAACAATTCAATCAAAAAACAGTAGCCAAGAAAAACAAAAAATATAAAAAGAACTATTCATTTAAAAAAGTGTCTGATACCCTTGATGAATATTGCAAACAAAGTTCACTACATGGATTTAAGTACATCAGAGATCCATCTCTTCCAACGTTTGACAGGTTGTTACATTGATATATCTATTGTTGTACATGCATACATCATTTATCATATAAGAATTATAAATTAAGAAAAATAATTAATCTGTAATTTTTAAATACACGTATTAATCTGAAGCAATTACGATGGTTAAAATTGAGTAAAGTCTTTGCTTGTGTTAGGATATTTAAAAGAGAAAATTTGTGTCCAATCCAATTATTTTGTCTTTATAGATTTATAAAAGTCAATCCAAAGATCTATATACGAATTGATGCAGACTTCTTCCAACAAAAATTCTTATAAATAAAAATACACTCAGCTCATTTGTCTTAGGGTTAGTCATTATTAACTTTTCTAAGTCAAACCGTGGATTTTTTGGTTGTAAAAGAAGTATTAAATTTAATAGAGTACACAGTTTTTGTGATAGGTACCCAGAGTTTGTCTGTGCTTCCTGTTTATATTATTCTATATTTAGCTATATTTATATAGTTGAATGTGGATGTCCATTAATGATAATGAACAAAAAAACCAATGTGATTATTTGGCGACAATTAATCCACTCAACTAACACTGTAAAATTAGTTTTGCTCTTGTCAATCCGGTCTATTTTTTAAATTTTATATTGACCTGATACATTTGGGTTTATGGGTTCATTTCTTTTTACAGAATGCTTTGGATGATTATCTGTTTGGGAAGTCTGTACATAAGTTTTGAAGTAGTAATTCTGGAAGTCTACCTGTCTGGAGAAACTCAAGAGTTTGAAATGACATTCAACCCAATAAGTATTCCAATTTGGGACATTCCATTTCCTGCAATCTTAATATGTTCCATGTATCCTGTAAGGAAATCTGTGTTTGATATGGAACAAAACATAAATAATAGGTAAGTTGATCTTAACAGGATCTACAGGTTATTTACTTACTCAGAGAATAATAAAGGTCTACACGGCCCAGAAGTTCTATAACTGGTTGGACTGACACAGAATTAAAAACAACATATGTTTTAACTTTCTGGCATAGTAGGGTCATTTATATTTTATCAGTTCTTAAAACCTTGGTGTCATATTTGACAGAATAATACAAATTTCTTTTTCTAATATCGAAGTTAAAGATTTATTTATTGATAACTGTATAAAAACCACTCTGACACAGAAATTCACCAACAGTATCGACCGTTGGAAGTGTCTTCTGCTTACTACTGTATAGTCATCCTTGATACCGCACCAAAACTGAAACAAGCTTGTCGAAACTAGATTTTAATTATGAGCTGTAGTATTGTCATTGTATAAGTTATGTTCTGTTTCTTTGTCTGTGAAAGTCTTAGGTGTCTCTGAATTCACAGAATACTTACCTATTGTACTTTAATTAAATTTCATTCTTTGGAAGGTATTCTTCAAATAGAGCAGCAATTTGGATAAGTGGTTAATGCACACACATTACTCTACTTACATAAATCCATTACTATGCAGCAGTTGTTTCAAAAGAATGAAATATAGTACCTTATCGAAATTTTCTTTTACCGTAGAAGCTCAATAGACAATTTTTATTTGGGTTCAGTGTTATTTTTTATTACAATTACTGTCTTTCTACTTTTTAAGCAGCCATAACATCAATTTAAGTTATAAATTCAATGAGAAGTATAACTCATTTTGAGTAAATCAACATATGATATAATTGTCATTTTATAAAACTACATACGAGATCCAAAACATTTAACCTTTCTTTGCTGGTTGATTCTTACATGATTGACCATCTCAGATTTATTGTCGGGATAGAGAAGAAACCCTTCCAAGACCACACCAGGAATTTGCTGCTCTCCATCTAGTCATTGAGTCATAGCGCTTTGCTTTATATATTATTACATATGCTCACTTCACATTATTCACTATAACAAAGTCTAGAGCAAAAGGTTAGCTTGAAATTTTGCCAGAAACTTGACCATTCTACTTCTAGAAGATAATCTATGATACTCTTAAGTTTATTGTGACGAGTTTATGGGTAACACTTAGATAAAAAGTGATTAAGGGAATTCAAAGATGGCTGAATTTGAGTGGAGAGTGACCATTGGACTGTCAGGCCTGTAACGACGAGAAATCTTGCAAACATTGAACATGTTTTCCCCCCCCCCCCCCACCCCCCCCCCCCCCCACCCCCCCCCCCCCCCACCCCCCCCCCCCCCCACCCCCCCCCCCCCCCACCCCCCCCCCCCCCCACCCCAATTGCTGATGAGGGACCTTTTTTAACAAAAACACTGTCCATACATGATTCAGTCCATGTCCATTGTATTTTCAAAGTACTAAATGCAAGATTTGATTCCCTCTGTGTCAGGGTCAAATTACGACATTTTGAATATTCCACGGGGGAATTGGCAGACTGTGACGTACAAGATGAATCGGCAGACTGTGACGTCAGTGAATCACATGTTTGTCGGGAATTGAGAGTTATTTAATTAACTAACGGAGAAATATATTAAACTTTATACGGGGAACAAATTTAATTAATTAAAATGAGTTTAAACATTAACCCAAAATTCGTTTGTTTTACAAAAGTACTAAATAAAATTACGCAGAAGAAAAGCCAATTGTTGGGAATAAAATGGACTTGCGTTATTGAAGACGTCAGAAAGCACATTTGCCTAAAAATTTAATAAATTAAAAATGCTTTAGAAAAATAATCTAAAAGAAAATAGAAAGACTTAAATTTGATCAATTATCGTGAATGTGATTAAATTCCGACAATTATAAAAGAAAAGAATCAAATTATATTAAATCGTGAAGACGCTGATTTGAACGGAAGAGGGGATGAACATAGTGTGAGACTGGTATGCATAGTTTTATACGGGGAGAATGCCTTTTTCTCTGTCTGGACTTGGAAGCTCAGTAAAGGACCGTTTAACTCCTATAGATCCTCCTGGTACAGTAGCTGAGTGAAATTTGGTAAACTGTACAATAGTGCATTGAAGTTGTTAATTTAGGGATGGGAATGTTGTGTTTAATGAACAAAAATTCAAAGCAAAGTGAGGTAGAATTTAGGACAATTATAATATAAAAATAAATTGACGATCAAAGTCATATTGCTTTGTCTTTCATTGAGAATCCCATCCTACAAAAGAAATGTGGTAAGTAAGGATAATAAAGCTTTAAATTAAAGAATATCACTTTCAAAAACTTATATTGATTTCACAAAGTGATTGATAAGAACAGTGGAATATTTTGTGAACTTTTATTATGATATTAAACACAATCATATTGATCAGAACTTTTCAAATAGAAAGTAGTATTAAGTTTGTTTGAACCATTAAAAAATTCAACCTACTTATAAAAACCTGAGATAAAACATAGACCCAGTGCTAGTTGATATTATAACGTGTTAGCCTACTTTCATTAATACAAACTACACTTTCAACAACACCCACAGGACATTTGAAAGTTTGATCGTTATTTTAAATTATCAACTTGGAACAAATATGAGTTAGCCAAAACGAAGCAAGGTCCGCCACAACCAACGAGGGGGCAGCACACATTTGAATACCAATTGTAAGAAAATTGTGACTCAAACAACTGGGGACTGGATCGTAGCAGAATGGCGACCAAAGAGGAATGTAACAGAATGGCGACCAAAGATGGAATGTAACAGCAATGGCACAGAAACGTGGGGGACCGTAGCACCTCAAAATGAAGAAATTTCAAATTTGCTCAATTTATATTTAAACTGGAAACAAGGTCCCTGTCATCCATTGTGTGTACTGGTGCAATTTCTTCAATTCCAATAAGAAGAGTTTGCAAATCATTCACATTACACCAGGAATAAGAGGGGGCAGAGAATTGATCCTTGAGGGACTCCATAATCCTCAAGGTTGGCTGTCTGTATGTGAAATCACTCCATTGGGACTTGAACTTGTTGTGACCTAGACTACGGAGGGATATGACTCAAAACACTAATAGCAACAACTCCGCATATCCCACAATCTGTCAAGGAGGATATAATGGTCAAACACAATAAAAAGCCTTGGATAAGTCTAGAAAAGAAAGACACTGTAACCTTTTGGGGTTCATAATGTGAACCCCAAGTCTGACATCGCTAATCTAAAGCCATTCTCCAATCCAAGGCCAGACTCAGTTCAGACATTTGTTGCAACATCAAATTTTTTTTACCTAACCAAGTCATTTGGACTCATATTTCTTTCGATGTAATTGTCTCTGTAGGAGTTTTGTGAAAGGGTTTTAATATAACCAGACACAAGTTACCTTCCAGTCAGGGTTTCACTTTGGGTATTATTACGAATGCATAGTTGAAAAACTTGCGTAGTGTTTTATTTTCAGGCTATTTTTAAAAACCAACAAACTTATAGCTTCTGTTTGCTATATTGTTTAATTAAAAAAAAACATTTCATTGTTTAGGAAGTAAATACAGATGTATTATGATTATTTGGTTGACAACAAATAAAACATGTAAAGTGGAGCTTCCAATTTCAACTGGCAAATGGCAATCAATGAGCCGAGGGCAGCGGTGATAGCGATTGTTTAACAGAATTCAACGACGATGCAGAATATCATGAAATGTATTATAACATGAGATGAAACATGAGATCTATGGATATGACGGTTCCAAAACTAACGGTTCAAATTCATCCCAGAGGAAGTCATTATGGATCGCGAAGACCGAAAAAGGCTTAAGAAGTGGTCAATCGAACCAATGTAAGGTAATGCTTCACTGTGTTTTTCGATTTTAAATAGGCAATAGCGCATCACTGAATTTCTTACCACAAGGTCAATCAAAACCGGGTCCATAAGGGGATACTAATCCTGCCTAAGTTCAACACCATTTGCGTGAAGCAATAAAAAAAAAAAAAAAAAAACACCTGGATTAGTGGAAAAACAAATCATTGGCTTTTGTACCCCCCCCTTTTTTCACCTTAATCGAGGCGACTTATTTTGAAGGTGGACAACCATTAATGTAGATGAATAAACAAATATTTTTTTTGGAAAATGGGAAACATCCCATTTACTTTTTGAAACATGACCTTGTATATGAAACTTAAAACTATGAAATTTCTACGAGTTTAGTTACATCAACAACTCTTTCCATAAAATTAATCAGGAGAAAATAATATAGTGATAAAAAGTTGCAAAATATAATTATTAACTATGGAATATATTATTGTATTACAAAAACTAGATTTACTCACTTCTTCATTTCTCCGTAAAATACAGATTTTTTTATTTTAATACACCATTTATTTGTTCAACATTTTTTTTTACTTAGTGCAGCTTTTGTCCACCCTAATTGGGCCTTTTTGGTTACAATGTTTCTGTGTCATAATATGACAAGACATTTTTTCATTCTCATCTTCCTCAGATACAAAATCTCTCTTCCTGATTTTGTTGAATCTGGATGGTTTTTATTATAAACAAGCATACTTCTTCATAATCACTGTCCCAAAGTTACCTGAAGTCCAGAATATATACAAAATGAACATTTACCACACCTAAAATAAGTTATTAGTAGCCCCCTTAATAACTGCAGAGTTTATAGATTTAACAATTTTAACAATATAAATATTACTATTTTATATACCTTTAAAAATTCTGTTAACCTTTATGAACAGCATCAAAGTAATTATCTTGCTATTTATATTCATAGTTGACAGTGGCGATCCCCAAAAATCTTTTATCCCGATAAATTTAATTGCCTTCATCTTTGATGTAAATTAATGCATAGGTATAAAAAGTTATTAAAAAAAGAATCCAAATAAACATTTTTGTTTGTGGATATATATTTATGATTGTTTCTTTAACCCTAATATTTATAAAATAGGCAAAGTTTCAAGTTATAATCAACGTCATTGCATGTGATTTTCACCACCACTATAATTATATCAGGGCAGTGATGTTATTAAAATTTGTTTATTAATGATCAAACCAAATGAATATTGCTATTTGGAGTTCAAGGGTGTGCACAATAGTAAATTGGGAAAAAGGAATATTCAGGCATTCGGGTCTTAAAAAGTAGTAAAAGTTTTGTTCAAGATTTTGTGCTAAAAGGATTCATTTGATCTGATGAAACATCACAAATTAATTTAATTAATTGGTGACGACTAGGCTAATTTTGTAAATAATTTTCAATTCAATATTATAGCTGCTTGCCCATGTATCACACAGAACATTTAATGGTCTACACCAGGAAAGTGCTTGTGAGAATTTTTCGACACCCAGTCTACTGTATCCAGACGGAATATGCTGTGGTTTAGTTACAAATAAATAACCTTATTCAACACCAATAGATGAGCACTCAGCCAGTACTAAAACATGCTACTATTTTACTGTCTTAAAATAAGTTTTTAATATACTCTCTCATTTATACATTTATGAAGAATTCACAACAATATTTTTTTTACTTAATATATCTTATGATATACCTGCTGCAAAGTGGGTTAGGATTTCTTCTCTCTCCAATTTCACTGGCTGCTGAACCACATCACTGTTGTGAGATTCCTGCCTCAGTTTCTGTCACATCCTTAGTTTCATGCGAAGGTAATTCTGGTTCCATCTTTTTTGTATTTTGTACTAGACCCTTGTTATGTTTCTGAAGGAATCTGATTCGAGGAGAAACAACCAATCCCAATGACCTAGAAAGTGAAATTAAGATTTTATTATATATAGACTTGAAAAACTACGAATCTTACATATAATAGTAAATACAAGTATATTTTAAGTTTATTTTGGTATGTTGCTGGCTAATCAAATGTGCACTAAACTACAGCCTGAAACTGATCTTTCCCAGCCAAACAAAAGTGCTGTACTCACAAGGAGGAGGGTAACAGCATAAACTTCAGATCCAAAAATGTACACCACAAAAGAGAAAAAATAAAATAATTAGAAAAAAGACTAGTTTTCTCCCTTGAGAATCCCGTAACAATATATCATCTTTCGTAGCATGTGGAGAAAAGAACACTGATCAAAATACCACCATATTGTTTTGTAAAATTAATTAATTTAGACTAAAATTCATTGAGTTATAAACAAGCCTTTGAGTTTAGTTAGACAATTCTGATATATTTCTACCATGAAGAAGACACAAACATGACTGTTTATTTTTATTACGACAACTGAAAAATAATAGCTTTGATTGATTGATTGATTGATTTCCAAAATTTATGTACAGAGTAAAATATAATACATAACAAAAATCTTATAGGAAATTATCCCCACATGGGCTGTCAGCCTGTGTGTGGGGAAACGAGTTCCTCAGTCTGCACTACCAATAACACACAAAAAACTTAAATTAAAATAAGGAAAATGAATTGTCATTAATAAAAACATTTTCATTACCAAATGAAAAAATGAAGATTTAACCTCTAAAATAAACCATACAAGGCCAGAGCATGGAATAAATGAGTAAATTTAGTAAATAAATAAGGAATATACTTATTTAGAAAATACCATTTGAAGACTAGAAGAATTTGAGCTGTAATGGGATACAGAACGAAACCACTCTCTTGTGACATTTTGTTCTCTTACTTGTACTTTGTACTTTTAGCTTGTAAAGAAAAATGCTAAACATGCTACTGATTTCATTTTCCTTTGTAGATGGTTTACTGTATATGAATTATTATAATGTTTGCTCCAAATGGCAAGAAAGATGCCATTCAGTACATTTTGCTGAACCAATTTTAAGAAAGCTTAGATATGATAGTGAACTGAGTTTCTGTCTTTTGTAAATACTTTAAATGTACAGATGAGTACTCTGATTTGGCTTACATGTAATTATAATTCCAAACACAAGCTAATCTGTCACAGGCACCAAACTGATTGGGGTCTTGTTCCTTAATAGTGTTGGATGGATGTGACTTAACTGAGTTTCTTCTCTTCAATCAATATTACCTATTATTAAAGTTTTTGATAAAAAATATATAAATGTCCAAATTATTTTAGTAGTAAAGTTGTTAATTGACATATGCCAGACGATTTTATTATTCTCAAACAATATGAAGGGGCGGGATCTCCAGAATCCTCTAAATATTTAATCCTCAAATTTAAAAATGGGATGGGTCAACTGTGATACTTGAATACATCTATACTTAAAAGCATCAAGGAACCTTGATACTGTAACTCTTTTCACTCAATTCAAAACCAATACTTACAAAATATTTGATTATGAAATAATTAATAAAATAAAACAGCAGTGCTTAAAATACATTTACAACATCACAATACTTTATTAATGTCTGTATACTGCAATAAACGTTTTTAAAACACTGAATGTCTAGTAGAAAGAAAACAATTGTTAAAATACGTTTAGAACATCACAATATTTTATTAATGTCTTTATACTGCAATAAAACGTTTTTTAAAACACTGAATGTCTAGTAGAAAGAAAACAATTGTTAAAAGGGACATTTACCATAGTTGAGTACCACATCTACACAGATCTGAAAAACTTTGTTTTTTATTTTGTTAAACGATCTTTATGTAGTTTTTGTGCTGATTTCAAAAATGGCATTGATTTTATTTATCACATAAAGGTTTGTCTACAAAAATAAAGTTGAAGTATTTTGAAAAAGTACAAAAAACATAAAATGTTTTATTAATTTATATTATTTTAAAATTAAGTAAAAGAAAAATAAACAACAATACCTAGATAAAATATGCATAATAATGATACACATGTGTTGCAAAGGCATTGTAAGTCTTTGTAAAATTGTTTTAATAATCCATAAAAGCTTCTTTTGGTACTTTTTCGGCTGTGTTCTTGTAAATATTCCCAATAACATCCAACATTAGTGTTGACGACATTCCATCAATATTGATGGAAACAACAATCCAATTCTCGCTCAATTTTTTTTATATCTTCATGGAAACATTCTCCTTGTTCCTCACTTACAGCCCCGAGATTTTCTGGAAAGTAGTCCAGATGTGAGTGAAGAACTTTGACACTCATGTTGCAGCCCAACATTTTGTAGTTTTGTACCAATTCAGCAACCAAAGTTTGTAGTTTGGGTCTTTTTTGTTTCCAAGAAAGCCTGTTGCAACAAGTTTAAAATGAACTCCAGGCATTTTCTTCTTGTATTTCCATTTTAGTGACAAAGCTTTCATCTTGTAAAAGTTTTCTTATGCCAGGTCCAACAAAGACTCCCTCTTTCAGCTTAGCATCAGCTAGACCAGGAAACTGTTCACAAAGATACTTGAAACACTCTCCTTCTTTGTTTAATACTTTCACAAAAACTGTTTCATTAGCCCCAATCTGATATGAAGTAGGAGAAGTAAAATCTGATCCTAAAAAACTTTGTCTTTCGACATTTTAAACTCCAGGAATAAGAGCCTTCTGATCGGCCACATCTGCTTAACATAATGTTGTTTCCTGTCACAGCTGTCCCATTCACAGAGGAAACATGGAAACTTTGTGTATCCACTTTGTTTGACCTAGTAACACAGAAATAGTATTTATGGTCAGAGTAGCTGATCTTATTAAGAAACTCATTTTCCTGATAGCATTCTTTCAAATGGACTGAGTGTCCAAAAGGCACATAAGCATATTTGGTTGAAGCACTGGAGTCTAACATGTCTTTCTTTAAGTATACCCTAAAACTTCAGATGAATCCTTCGGGAGGCCCAGATCTCGTACTCGTTCAAGTCGTTGCTACTATGCAACATTTGGTCTAAATCGTCTAAAATATTGTCTAAGGTATCCGGAGGTGAGGGAATAGAAAAGCCAGGTCCATGAGCAACAGGGCGAATAGCTGAACATATGTTGATTGGGTATGAAATGTCCTTCCTATTTATTACATTGAAACCATGCACTGAACAAGAACAAAAATAACACTCATGACCGTGATCACCATTGTCAAGGGTACCTTAACTTAATATCAAAGTATGCAAAATTCACCTTCTGAACAAAATGTGAAATGTTCCTTTGTTGCTTCTTGACAGTATAAGACCAACAAATTATAACAGAAACAGTTAGGAAAGTTGACACAACTTCTAGTAGTCATTTCTTCTTAACATTAGCACAAAACTGTTTGATGTTTTACACTACTGTAACCTGCAACTGCAACCAAGGTCACGGCTCTCTGCACTCTTCACAACGCGACACCCAGCAGACAGTAGGATTGGGGAGGGGGCAGACAGAAAAAGATATGTCTTGTTCCATTAGGAAACTGTAACTGGATATACCCAGTTTAGATCCATTGTCTTATTCAAATAAATAGAGTAAAAACATTTTTGTTTCTAAATAACATACTCATATTGTTTAGTTACGTGTTCATCAGTAAAGGTCCATAATTCAGACTAAATTGACCACTAACATTGGCTATAATATTAAAAATATTGTACGCATACTGAACCAGAAAACCCCTGAAAGTAAGAACATTTCAGGCGAAACTTGTAACTTATTGGTGACAAATTTTTTTCACTACTTTTTCTGTAATCAGCACAAAAAATTATGTTAAAACCACTAGTTAAATATGCAACAACTTTTTCATTGCAGACCTGTGTTATCGGCCATGCATGACATAATTGTTTTCAGTCCACATTTCCCTTATTCCAAGGAAAAGCAAAATTTATATCATCACATATTTTATACTATAATACAAGCTTTTAAAAAGTGAACTGTTGACATTTCTAATTTCTGAGCTATTATATAAATCAAACTATCACAGTGAGATCTACAAATAACTACAATTTTATCGTTTAGAAAAATTCGGTTTGAAATAATTCTTGATATGGGTTTTGGTGTTTTTTAGTGATTTCTTTTACAATATCATGATTGACAGGCAATATTTAATTACAATATTATTATTATTATATAGAATTATAATGCTGTAAATAAAATATATTTACTAACAAATATATTTTACTGTGAAAAAATTGTCACCACCAACAAGTCTGAGTCCAGGATGGTGGATCAACCCATTTATTAGGATTTGTTGTTACACTTAAGCAAGTGTATTTACCATTTAGTTCTATGGTCCAACACTTTATAAACATGTAATTTCCAGTTAGTTACTGTTTGGAGTACTTTTTGGGGGAAGCGATCCATTTAGCTGCTAAGTGGTTGATAGACAAAATATGTATGTACCACTGACATTTGTTGCAGTAGTAGTAGACTAGTGAACATGCCAGTGCCCATACTGCTCAGACACTTTATTTTATAACATAAAACCACTGTGTGATGCGATAAATCTTTCCCTTTGTTTCTGTTAGGTTATTCAACTTTTGGTATACAGGGTGTCGTAGATAAGTAATGAGACTCAGTCTAGAAAAAACAAATTTTATTGATCCGATTTGTACAAAACGTTAATATTCTTCAAAGTACTCGCCTTGGGCGTCGACACAACGTTGCCAGCGCGTTTTCCAAGCTTCATAGGCCCCACTGTAGTCCGTTGGAGTTATCCCAGTTAGTGCCTTCGTGGACAGCACGTTGGATGTTCGGGAATATCGTCGAAACGATGACCCTTCAGGCATCATTTTTACCTTCGAAAATAGGAAGAAATCAGGAGGACTCATATCAGAGCTTTATGGTGGCTATGGCAGAACTTCAACTCCAATTTCGGGTCAAATAGGAGGTCACGAGGCTTTTGTTCGCGGGGAGCCACTCGGGGACCCAATTTTGTGCAAACTTTCCTCATCATCAAATCTTGTGTAACAATTTGGTGAACCGTAAATTTATTCACAGAGACCTCATCGGCGATCATTTTGAGGCTTACGATCGAAGTCCAGGAGTTCTTTCACTTTGGCCACCGTTTTCATCCACACGATTCGTTGAAGGGCGTCCAGATCGTTCCATGTCTTCAACGGATTCACCTCCCGTTTTTAAATTAATTAAACCACCGGAACACTTGAGCTCTTGACAGGACGTGCTCTTTGTAGGCCTCCGTATTCATAGCAAAAAGTTTCCGAAGCAGTTTTGCCCAAGCGAAAGCAAAATTTGATTGCATACCGCTGTTCTATCGAGCGATCCATCTTCAGCGTTTTCACAAGTGTCACGGGCACACAAACAACGTAATACGCGAAGCTCGACCCTCACTGCGCCAGAGCTGACGATGCGACTGCGAACAGGTTCTACCCTGTTAGCTCAGATCCCCCACCACGTGACCTGCAGGTGGAGGACCGCACTGCGAGCGACTGGGGCGCCGCGCGGCGGCCAGTCTCATTACTTATCTACCACACCCTGTATATGTTATTATTCATAAAGTGGAAATGAGACCCAGTTGAATTACATCATATGTAATTGTGTAAATTGTTAAAAATGTGTTTTTTTATTGATATGAAGTTTTTTTTTATTTATAAGTGTTATTATTTCAATTACAAGAAAAATTCTATATTAAAAATTTCAGAATTTGCTGACAACATTTGTAAGTATGTTGTCGGGAATAATTATTAAGTATAACTAAAAATAATTTTTTTTATAACGCTTAAGTTCCACTATTTTAATTTATATATATATCATATATATATATATACTATATATATATATACATATATAATGTTATCTAAATGATTCCTTCTTCACATTTTTTTATGGCAAATGATAAAAATTATCACTTAGAGGTTGTTGTGGAAACAAGCAGATTTCCCATGGATCCTTGAGCAACGAGAAAAGTGGTTTTTTTTTTTTTAAAACCTGTTTTGTAATGGGTGGGGATGGCATGGAAGATGTTTGCTGCTTTCAAAAAAGGTCATTAGGGCATCTAGTTTAAAAATTGTCAAAAACACCAAGTGCACAAATTTACTAACCCAAAATAAGGAAAAAAAAGGTTTTAAAAAGCTATCAATGTTCTTAAATTATTTCTTTTGGCATTAATAAAAAAGATTTTCAATTAATTTACTTACCTTAATAAAAAAAACTTACAAATTAATGAATATAGCGATTTTTTTTATTTCCTGAAGCGACACAAAAAAAAAAAAAAAAAATAAATATAAGCTTTGCCATTTCCAACACACATCATTATTCATATAGTTTTAGTTGTATAATCAAGCTATTAACTCAAAAAATAATAAAAAAATATAATATATAAGATATAATATTAAAAAATATTGTCCAATTTTTATTGGATTTTATAAATTTTAAAATATACATTAATCATATTGATTTGAGAAGAAAATTAACTTTATTAATCTGAAGCTCAGTTGATTAACTGAAGAAGACACACACTGAGTACATCACTTTCATAAATTGTATAAAACATTAAAAATCTGTCCAAAAAAAACTTGTTAATTATGTATGGCCTGAAAAAGGATGCAAACTGACAAATAAGATTTAATTTTCAAGAATTATAAATGTGAGTGAATCATGTCAAAAGTTAAAAGATGGCCAAATGTCAAATTCAAGGATCAATTTTGAGAAATGTCAAAGTTTTAAGAAGCCATTCAACGATTTTTGTGGATGTCAGTCAACAACACTCATGTACACTTTAATCATGTTTTCTCCATAAACAAGGCACATTCTCCAATGGATTTCTGATGTACTATTCCCTTCTGCTTGCAGGAAAACAAAAAAACTCCTCAATTCACATTTAGCGGGAGAATTAATAGAGGTGGTCATGTTTATGTGACTGTTGCTCAGTGCAAACTAGCTACTTGAACTCTGCAGTGACAAATATTGTAGCGGAGAATATGTACAATCGACAATTGCCTGTAGACCTGTGTGTCTTGGGCCGTCATGGCGTGAAATCAGAGGTTGAAAAAAGATGCCCTTGTATAAAAAAACTACTTTGAGCTAAACATAAATTTGAACACATACTTCATAGAATTTTTTGGTCTGTTATTATTAATTATATTTCACTAAATAGTTTATGCAAACCAACAACAACTATACTAATTTATTATCTGTACTTTATGACGATAGCTATACATTTACATAAATTTGTATTACTTAAATTATTTTACCTCGCATAAGCTTCTGGATCCAATGCACTGACATTGAACACTTTTTTTATCCTTCATTAAAAAGACAGATTTAAAGTATGCCACAAATGCTCTTTGAGCACTCTCCTTGAGGCTAGAATTTTTAGCTAGAAAGGCTTCCATCTTTCACTTGTGGATTAGTTAGCTTTGCAGGGTTGATTCTTAAACAAGCAAAGAACATACAATGTAAAACATAAAATTGTATTTTAATTATATGCAATAACTGAAATGCTCACTGAAAATTTTGCTTATAAATTGTTGTTATAAACTCAAACTAATTGTAATTTAGTACTTAATATATTTTAAAGTTGAATTATTTTTATCCAATAGGACTTAAGTAATCACTTTTGAGATGTACCCAGTGGCTTCAGAGAACCAAATGTCTTAATTCGTCCTGAAAATAATAATTTGGCTGGTTTTTATCCACTTTGTCGATGTTACTCTTCTCATCTGCTCCATATCTCCAGATGACTCGATTGCAGAACAGTCAACCACAATCAGAGAAGTCAACCAAGACCAGAGATAGTCCAAATGAAGGCCCTTCAAGCACCACTGCCGAGATTTATTTGTTTCTAGCTAGAAGCTTGTAAATTCTAGAGGTCTCCTGCATAACCCCCGATGTCATTTACAAAACCTCCTCCATGATAACCATTTAGTCCCTCTCCACGGCTTTGTTATACTGGGTAAGCAACCTGTGATATGTGTCCCAAAGACCGATCACCTTCCCTCTTCTGAAGAGGGCTCTTACCCTTTACCTCAATGAAGTAAAGTCCAAAGTCAACCAACTTACACCTCCTTGTCTCCTAACTGAAAAGGAACAGCTCCTAACTCAAATGAAGAGATTATGAACCCCCTTAACATCCTCAAAACAACCTGTCAAGCTCCATGGTACCATGAATCTAAAGAGATGTAATCTCAATTCTATCTCCAAGTGTACTACCACCAAATGATCTCCAGTCAGTCTTTCTGGGATTCCTGAAGATAAGCATATCAGAAGTAACCTAATTTGAACTCTATTAGAGTATGGTCAGTAAGGCCAGTAAGGTAAATGAGATTGGAGAGGGTGCAAGCCTTTGGAACACTGGTTTATACCGGCCATCAGTTACCTCATGGGGAGCTCATTGGTAAATTACAGCAATACATTTAGCTTCTTGAACAAGTCAGATTGTACTGAAAAAATATCTTTAAATCAGTGGAAAATGCAAAAATACTCTTTTTGATAATATGCTATTTAACTAAAAATACACACAAATATAGGCCTGCTTATATTCAATGTACATTATTTTTTTAATTTGATTTTTGTCACATTGTACCTGAAAAAATTAATTTACCTGTGAAGACTTGATTGTTTATAACTGCAATATAATCTGTTACAAAATATTAAATATACAAGCATTGTGTGAGCTTTCATCAAAAAATATAAATACAAAATTTCACAAAACACAAAAAAAATTGTCAAAATAACTCCACTACCATAAGTCCACAAAAAATATAAATATTTAATGTACTTAGATTAATAGTTACCCGCTAGTGCCCCTCTAACAGATAATTAGGGGGAACCTAACTGTAATTAATGTAAAATGTTACTGACTTGAATTTCATTAATAGGTACTCTTCCTTTTTTCTCCATAATAGTTTTCAACATTGCACGTCCTTTTTTTCAGATGGTTAATAGAACCAACAGTGCATTCCTCCACCTTTATGGATATCGAGCGGTTCGCTGCCTGCCCTGTTGTATATAAGTGTTTGAGCATCTTCTGGACCAATCCAATCTGCACATACCCAGTTCACTTCAGGGAAATCTTAAAAAAAATTTCATTAATATACAGTTAGTGCTCTAATATTCATAATTATAGTTTAATCTAGCGTGTTTTATCTTTTGGTATTAATTAAATTATACACTGTTGTTTTCTTGTTAAGATGCCTCAACAACAAACTTCTGAGAGAAACCCGGATAGTTCCATAGAATAGCCGAACTTAACCATATTATAATCTCTTGAAAGAGTGATGTTGATACTAATAAAAAAACTGACAGTACTTATCTAACATGAAATGAGGGTAACTATTATCACACAGTGATTATTATTTATTATATGCGTAAAACCGGTACAATCAATTTTGAATATTATACATACATACATATTGGCTATCCCATAAGTGTAATGATAAATATTCAAACCCTATGTTTTTGTTATTTGGGTTAGGTCCATTGGTTGGCCGTATTAACCCTTTCAATATTATTATTAACTTATGGGAGGACCACCGTGTTGCTAAGTAATATACATACATATTTATTACATACATATATATATATATAATATATAAATACATACATATATAATATATATAATATAAAATTATATCATATATATATGTGTAGTGTTCTGTATATGGTCATTATTCTTGATACAAAATGCACACTTTTACCAGGTGAAACTCCAAGAAAGAGTACCAAAAAGATGAACCAAACTAGAGGTATGTAATTCTGACAAGTTCAAGAAATTCTTTTTGTTTATGTGTGCTGCACAGACCAAAAACCGGAACCCACGTCTATTCTTGATGTCATTTAACATGAAAACATAAAACGCACTGGAATTAATTGAAAACTGCATATTTGGAGACTACCTTAACAAATTACGAGGGGTATCCAAAAAGTAAAGTTTCCGATTATATTAATGAAAATGTTAAAAAGAAGACTTCAAAAAATATACTGAATCACATTTATTCAACTTTTTATATCATACCTTATTTTGTCTACATAGGTTACCATCCCTTTTCTAAGCCACTCTTGGTAATCTAGGAAGTTAGTTTTTTTTATTCCAGGCATCACAAAAAATTCACACCGCCAAAATTTATTTAAAGCCAAGGTATTTCACCTCATTTTTGGAAGGTCATCGCTGTTGGCAAATATCGCCGGAACGCCAAAGGTGGTCTTTTCAGCTCCGGAAACAGATGAAAATTCGCTAGGCAGCTATAGACTCCTGGTGAGTATGGTGAGGAAATAGACCAAAAACATCCCACATTAAAATTTTCCTCAAAAGTTCCATTGTTGCACGAGCAGCGTGAGGGTCGGGCGTTATTCTTTGACATAAAGGCAGACAACCCCGATGCGCGACCAAAAGTCCGCGCCAACGAGTTTATTTCTGTAATTGCCCGCCAGAAGTCTGGTGAGAAACTTCACAATACCTTTCTGCAATTATTGGTTTTTCCGCCACGAGGAAGATAAGTCAATCAATTAAAAACACTCCACGGCAGTCCCAAAAAACTGTTAGCCATTACCTTTCCCCCTGCCGACCATCAAAAAATCTTTGGCTTTTTGATGCAAAGCTGCCTCTCCTTTTTTTTTTGGCCACACCCATACTCTGGCGTTTGGTCTCATGGAGTTTGAGTGGTGAAATCCATGTTTCATTCACACAGTGACAATTCTACTTGAAAAGGTTTTCATCTTCAATACGGTTCAAACAATCGCAAGAAAGACTGGGCAGCAGCCATTCGTTGTTGTTTATGGGCATTGGCTCAATAAGGCGGAGGCAAAACCCCATCTTGACACACACTTTTGCAAGCTGAAGAATCTTCTGTCATGATATTGTGCCACAGGATGACCGGCCTTAAACTTCAACCAACTTGGACGGCAGTTTTATCCATAGATTTCATCGGGAGAGTCACTCGCTTATCATTGTTCCAATAACTGCTCGTACAGCATTAATGACGTTCAGGTTTGCCGGAGAATTGGCTCAGTCGGGCCACTACGCTCATTCGTCATGAACATTTTCTCTTTCCTTCCAAAAAACATTGCAACGCCAAAGACGGACCATCTGAACGGACCATAAACATGTTTCACTCCATACACTTGACACAACTGACGATGAATTTCAAACGGCAGAGTTTCGTTTTTGGCGGTGCAAGAAAACGAATAAACACTACGGACTTACTTCGCGCAACTGGCGGCAGAACCAGAAGACGCCAGTGGAGTCTCCATGATGTTTGGGGCAGCAATGACTGAGAAGCGTGACAATTGGGCCAGTGACCGGCCGCACCTGTTGCCAACCGAAACCGCGCGTACAAATATCCCCGGCCCACAGCTGCACGGCTGTGTTACGTAACGCAGTCATTTTTACAGAACAGGGAAACTTATCTTTTTGGATACCCCTCGTATATGTAATTAAACTTCAGTAATTATTTAAACTCCTTTTAATAGAGGTTACAATTTTTTGTTCTGTAAAAATGTGTTAAAATTGAAAAAAATCTATAATTTTAAAGTTCCGTTAATGCCTACAATCCAAACTAGATTATATGAAATTATGGACATTGGTTTTTGATGACAAAATGAAACCTAGAAATTTTGTAAATATTTGTCCACTGAAATTGTGCCTCTCCTCACAACTCCATCAATGGAAAAAAAAAATAATACAAATCATAGAATCAAACATTTTAACATGATATCGCATGATATTTTAGGCGAAGCAACGAAATAAAACTTTTCTAATGACACACAAACTGATCTGAGTGAAGAGGGGGGAATGTGTGTATATACTTTTTTGGTTTCCATGCCAAGAGCTAATGAAAAAGATTAAGTGTGCAATATATGGCAATTTAGGTAATTTTATATTGCCTATAAATTCAAATGTAAAGTTTATATGAAGTACAGCATAGAATTAATAAGTTTCTCAGGAAAAATGAAGTTCCAGACACCGCAACGCAATCACGCCGGTTTGAAATATTTGTTTCTGTGTAGTTACAAACATCCTGGAGAGGAGATATCGGTAGTATGGGATATCAGTCAGTTGGCCAACTGTTCACCTAGTCTGTTAAAGATTGCTTTCATGTGTCTGCATGATTACTTATGTTGATTAAAAAATGGCATTTAGTGACACTCGGCCCCGGCATTCCCAATCGTTTTAAATTTCAAGCCATACAGAGACAAGGTGGATTGAAAGAAGAGTCAGGTTTATGAATGGCGACAATGTCCTCCGTGGATGGTTTGCTTAAGCACTGTTAAAAACTTGAGCGAAATTAGGCAAAATTGTTCCCTACTCGTAACAGAAGGAATCACAATTGGATAAAAATCACATGTGACAAGTAAAATTTATCACATGGCATCAGTCTACACTTTATCGGGGGCTGTCCATGATCATTGGTAAAAATATATCAAAGTTTGTTTTGCTGAGTGGTTTCCAAAATTTTGCTGACTGTCCTAAAACATATTGGATTGCCAACTAGTAGAGTTAACTGATGCGGGAGATGCACCTACCCTATCTCCGTCCAACCCTTGTGCTTTAATCGCATTCCTTTTCTGTTGATTCTGCAGCTAAAAACTACTTTTTGAGAGGGAACAAATTTGTAAATGCTAAGGTTGGTCAAATAAAATTATGATATTTCACAAAATGAGTTTCCTAACACAAGTTGTTTTGAAGAACAGCTGTATACATCATTGGGGTAAAGTATGTTCTTCGTCAGAAAGATAATATTTTGAAGGAAAAATAGGGCTTTTAAGTATTTACCTTAGTCCAGTAAATATATTTAAACTGATCCTGGGAACCTTTTTGTCCTATATTCCGTGATCTCATGTGTTTACTATAGCACTGATGGACTATATTAGGCCTAAAAAATGTTTTGGTAAGGAATGGGTAGCACTTAATCTTTCTTGTTTTAAAAAAAGACATACCAAAGGGATTTTACAACCTAAACCAAAGACCTAGCCATTATTTACAATTTTCCGTTCCGAGTGTGATCTATATCATTATTTTAAGTAACAGGAAACAGTGTCCTAAATGTCCAGGAATTGATTTTAAAACAATACAATAAACTTACAAAATTAAAACTGGTTCTTGTAAGATTAGATTGCTATAAAAGGTTTGCAACACAATTTACAAAAAACCTTACCCAAACCCTCTGGCAAGCAATAGTCTGTAGCCAAAAAGAGGGACTGCATGTTGTTTTGTTTAGCCAATATGAATTGGTAAATGTTTCATTGCGACGTTCTTGATGAAGTGTTCCAATAGAAGAGCAAAGCAGGGCGAGTTAGGAGGTCGCAACTTCATTAATATTATCAAGAGATGTATGTATTTTAACCTTAAACATAAAACCAATCAAAGTTTATTTACAGTTATGAAATGAAAGTTTATATAAAACTATGGAACACCACCTTACCAATTTATTAACATAACTGATTCTATGGTATGATCGGACTCCCCTTAAAAAATTATATAGGATTGGAGTCAAAGAGCAATCCAAGACACAACTAGTCCAAAAACCTTCACAATCTACTACCACAATGAGGATTTAACAATAATTTTTTTTATACAACTGTGTTTTTTCTATCATAGTAAAGAATTTTTCAGAAAAATGTGTTATAGTAAAATTTATATATCGAAGTTTGCTTTATTAACGTAATAAAGAAATGTATTTCAACAAAAACCGCAACAGGCTTCAAACAACATTGATTACTAATGAATTTCCAAAATATAGTATGAATTAACTAACTTTACCTGCCTTGGCCAAACTTGACAAAAGAACACAAGGAATCCTTGTGTTTTGGAATGATTCTTGAGGAAAGACCAAAGCATGGCCATCTTCTCATGGAGTTCACATACAACAAAGTTTCTGGCTTAGTCCCCTCTGGGTACTATACTCAGAATGTTCGATTGGACTGATTACGTTAACATCTTACGGGTTCTTCAAGGCTAAGGACGTGCCAAAATCTTTCAACAGAAAGTCTGCAGCAAAAGTTGTTGAGATTAGTGATTATTTTGTCATAAAAATTGTTTTTTATGTCATAAATGGTATAAAAAAGTACAACCAAGTTTATACTATCTTAATTGATTTCCTTAATAGTTTACCAAATATTAAGGGCACTTAACTTAGTCTGAGTTGCAGAAAAGAGGTAGTGTCCTGCCGCTGAGTTGGCAAATTCTCAATTATTGCTGTTTCAATGCAGTTTTTCTCAAAGCCCAGCGTCAAGACAACGATCTTCTGCCTCATCCAACACTAACTACCTGCAAAGGTTGTATTTTAACATGAAGAAAAACACTTAAAGTAAGAATAATATAAACCCCCCCCACCCCCCCCCCCCCCCACCCCCCCCCCCCCCCACCCCCCCCCCCCCCCACCCCCCCCCCCCCCCACCCCCCCCCCCCCCCACCCCCCCCCCCAATTTCATACGAGATGCTCTGCGGAAAGCTAAACTGAAATTCAATCATACAAAATATACAAGGTACATTACGTATTGTAACAAACTGGGGTTTGCATGTAGTTTCAAATCTATAGCTCATTTCATTCTCGAGATGTTCTGCGGACACATAAACTGAAATTCAATCATACATAATATACAAGGTACACTACGTATTGTAACAAACTGGGGTTGCATGTAGTTTCAAATCTATAGCTCATTTCATTCTCGAGATGTTCTGCGGAAAGCTAAACTGAAATTCAATCATACATAATATACAAGGTACATTACGTATTGTAACAAACTGGGGTTGCATGTAGTTTCAAATCTATAGCTCATTTCATTCTCGAGATGCTCTGCGGAAAGCTAAACTGAAATTCAATCATACAAAATATATAAGGTACATTACGTATTGTAACAAACTGGGGTTGCATGTAGTTTCAAATCTATAGCTCATTTCATTCTCGAGATGTTTCTGTGCACCTAAACTGGACACCTAGGTGTCTGGCAAAAAAAAGGACACCTAAACTGAAATTCAACCATACAAAATATACCAGGTACACTACGTATTGTAACAAACTGGGGTTGCATGTAGTTTCAAATCTATAGCTCATTTCATTCTCGAGATGCTCTGCGGAAATCTAAACTGAAATTCAATCATACAAAATATACAAGGTACACTACGTATTGTAACAATCTGGGGTTGTATGTAGTTTCAAATCTATAGGTCATTTCATTCTCGAGATGCTCTGCGGAAAGCCAAACTGAAATTCAATCATACAAAATATATAAGGTACATTACGTATTGTAACAATCTGGGTTTGTATGTAGTTTCAAATCTATAGCTCATTTCATTCTCGAGATGTTCTGTGCACCTAAACTGGACACCTAGGTGTCTGGCAAAAAAAGGACACCTAAACTGAAATTCAACCATACAAAATATACCAGGTACACTACGTATTGTAACAAACTGGGGTTGCATGTAGTTTCAAATCTATAGCTCATTTCATTCTCGAGATGTTCTGTGGACACATAAACTGAAATTCAATCATACATAATATACAAGGTACATTACGTATTGTAACAAACTGGGGTTGCATGTAGTTTTCAAATCTATAGCTCATTTCATTCTCGAGATGTTCTGCGGAAAGCTAAACTGAAATTCAATCATACATAATATACAAGGTACATTACGTATTGTAACAAACTGGGGTTGCATGTAGTTTCAAATCTATAGCTCATTTCATTCTCGAGATGTTCTGCGGAAAGCTAAACTGAAATTCAATCATACATAATATACCAGGTACACTACGTATTGTAACAAACTGGGGTTGCATGTAGTTTCAAATCTATAGCTCATTTCATTCTCGAGATGTTCTGTGGACACATAAACTGAAATTCAATCATACATAATATACAAGGTACATTACGTATTGTAACAAACTGGGGTTGCATGTAGTTTCAAATCTATAGCTCATTTCATTCTCGAGATGTTCTGCGGAAAGCTAAACTGAAATTCAATCATACATAATATACAAGGTACATTACGTATTGTAACAAACTGGGCTTGCATGTAGTTTCAAATCTATAGCTCATTTCATTCTCGAGATTTCTGCGGAAAGCTAAACTGAAATTCAATCATACATAATATACCAGGTACACTACGTATTGTAACAAACTGGGGTTGCATGTAGTTTCAAATCTATAGCTCATTTCATTCTCGAGATGCTCTGCGGAAAGCTAAACTGAAATTCAATCATACATAATATACAAGGTACACTACGTATTGTAACAATCTGGGGTTGTATGTAGTTTCAAATCTATAGCTCATTTCATTCTCGAGATGCTCTGCGGAAAGCCAAACTGAAATTCAATCATACAAAATATATAAGGTACATTACGTATTGTAACAAACTGGGGTTGCATGTAGTTTCAAATCTATAGCTCATTTCATTCTCGAGATGTTCTGCGGAAAGCTAAACTGAAATTCAATCATACATAATATACAAGGTACATTACGTATTGTAACAAACTGGGGTTGCATGTAGTTTCAAATCTATAGCTCATTTCATTCTCGAGATGCTCTGCGGAAAAGCTAAACTGAAATTCAATCATACATAATATACCAGGTACACTACGTATTGTAACAAACTGGGGTTGCATGTAGTTTCAAATCTATAGCTCATTTCATTCTCGAGATGTTCTGTGGACACATAAACTGAAATTCAATCATTACATAATATACAAGGTACATTACGTATTGTAACAAACTGGGGTTGCATGTAGTTTTCAAATCTATAGCTCATTTCATTCTCGAGATGTTCTGCGGAAAGCTAAACTGAAATTCAATCATACATAATATACAAGGTACATTACGTATTGTAACAAACTGGGGTTGCATGTAGTTTCAAATCTATAGCTCATTTCATTCTCGAGATGCTCTGCGGAAAGCTAAACTGAAATTCAATCATACATAATATACCAGGTACACTACGTATTGTAACAAACTGGGGTTGCATGTAGTTTCAAATCTATAGCTCATTTCATTCTCGAGATGCTCTGCGGAAAGCTAAACTGAAATTCAATCATACATAATATACAAGGTACACTACGTATTGTAACAAACTGGGGTTGTATGTAGTTTCAAATCTATAGCTCATTTCATTCTCGAGATGCTCTGCGGAAAGCCAAACTGAAATTCAATCATACAAAATATATAAGGTACATTACGTATTGTAACAATCTGGGTTTGTATGTAGTTTCAAATCTATAGCTCATTTCATTCTCGAGATGTTCTGTGCACCTAAACTGGACACCTAGGTGTCTGGCAAAAAAAGGACACCTAAACTGAAATTCAACCATACAAAATATACCAGGTACACTACGTATTGTAACAAACTGGGGTTGCATGTAGTTTTCAAATCTATAGCTCATTTCATTCTCGAGATGTTCTGTGGACACATAAACTGAAATTCAATCATACATAATATACAAGGTACATTACGTATTGTAACAAACTGGGGTTGCATGTAGTTTCAAATCTATAGCTCATTTCATTCTCGAGATGTTCTGCGGAAAGCTAAACTGAAATTCAATCATACATAATATACAAGGTACATTACGTATTGTAACAAACTGGGGTTGCATGTAGTTTCAAATCTATAGCTCATTTCATTCTCGAGATTTCTGCGGAAAGCTAAACTGAAATTCAATCATACATAATATACCAGGTACACTACGTATTGTAACAAACTGGGGTTGCATGTAGTTTCAAATCTATAGCTCATTTCATTCTCGAGATGTTTCTGTGGACACATAAACTGAAATTCAATCATACATAATATACAAGGTACATTACGTATTGTAACAAACTGGGGTTGCATGTAGTTTCAAATCTATAGCTCATTTCATTCTCGAGATGCTCTGCGGAAAGCTAAACTGAAATTCAATCATACAAAATATACAAGGTACACTACGTATTGTAAACAAACTGGGGTTGTATGTAGTTTCAAATCTATAGCTCATTT
The DNA here is from genome assembly GCF_021130785.1 of Homalodisca vitripennis. Classification (NCBI taxonomy): domain Eukaryota; kingdom Metazoa; phylum Arthropoda; class Insecta; order Hemiptera; family Cicadellidae; genus Homalodisca; species Homalodisca vitripennis. The sequence goes on from NC_060210.1 coordinate 174,747,140, forward strand.
CATTCTCGAGATGCTCTGCGGAAAGCTAAACTGAAATTCAATCATACAAAATATACAAGGTACACTACGTTACGTATTGTAACAATCTGGGGTTGTATGTAGTTTCAAATCTATACCTCATTTCATTCTCGAGATGTTCTGTGCACCTAAACTGGACACCTAGGTGTCTGGCAAAAAAAGGACACCTAAACTGAAATTCAACCATACAAAATATACCAGGTACACTACGTATTGTAACAAACTGGGGTTGCATGTAGTTTCAAATCTATAGCTCATTTCATTCTCGAGATGTTCTGTGGACACATAAACTGAAATTCAATCATACATAATATACAAGGTACATTACGTATTGTAACAAACTGGGGTTGCATGTAGTTTCAAATCTATAGCTCATTTTATTCACGAGATGCTCTGCGGAAAGCTAAACTGAAATTCAATCAATCATACAAAATATACAAGGTACACTACGTATTGTAACAATCTGGGGTTGTATGTAGTTTCAAATCTATAGGTCATTTCATTCTCGAGATGCTCTCCGGAAAGCCAAACTGAAATTCAATCATACAAAATATATAAGGTACATTACGTATTGTAACAATCTGGGTTTGTATGTAGTTTCAAATCTATACCTCATTTCATTCTCGAGATGTTCTGTGCACCTAAACTGGACACCTAGGTGTCTGGCAAAAAAAGGACACCTAAACTGAAATTCAACCATACAAAATATACCAGGTACACTACGTATTGTAACAAACTGGGGTTGCATGTAGTTTCAAATCTATAGCTCATTTCATTCTCGAGATGTTCTGTGGACACATAAACTGAAATTCAATCATACATAATATACAAGGTACATTACGTATTGTAACAAACTGGGGTTGCATGTAGTTTCAAATCTATAGCTCATTTTATTCACGAGATGCTCTGCGGAAAGCTAAACTGAAATTCAATCATACAAAATATACAAGGTACACTACGTATTGTAACAATCTGGGGTTGTATGTAGTTTCAAATCTATAGGTCATTTCATTCTCGAGATGCTCTCCGGAAAGCCAAACTGAAATTTAATCATACAAAATATATAAGGTACATTACGTATTGTAACAATCTGGGTTTGTATGTAGTTTCAAATCTATACCTCATTTCATTCTCGAGATGTTCTGTGCACCTAAACTGGACACCTAGGTGTCTGGCATAAAAAGGACACCTAAACTGAAATTCAACCATACAAAATATACCAGGTACACTACGTATTGTAACAAACTGGGGTTGCATGTAGTTTCAAATCTATAGCTCATTTCATTCTCGAGATGTTCTGTGGACACATAAAACTGAAATTCAATAATACAAAATATACAAGGTACATTACGTATTGTAACAAACTGGGGTTGTATGTACAGTTTCAAATCTATAGCTCATTACATTCTCGAGATGTTCTGCGGAAAGCTAAACTGAAATTCAATCATACAAAATAAAGTTGACTCGAAATTGACCCACCAAGTTACTACATAATTATGTTTTATTTGTTGAAATAGTTCTACATGTGTGCAGACAGACATACAAAAATGAAATTTTCCAGTCTCTTCGCTAACGCTCCGCCAATAATACGTTATACATTTGCTCGTACTTAGAAAAGACCACGAAAAGAAAAAAATGACATTTCTATTTTCAAAACACATTATGGCATGTTTTTAGTACATTTTAAAAGTTAATTTTTAAACACTAATAGTCAAGTCAAGTTTCACTAACTAAATCGAATGTGAGTAGATATGTTTTTAAATTGGTTATATTAAAAGTAAACGTGTCATGTAAGCTAGATTCCTAATAAGTTCCTTAATTTTAAAGCATTTACGTAAGAATTTAATGACTATGATCATGAGAATGTTCATGATATTTGGGAAGCTGTGCTTCCAGTCACTAAAATGTGTAAAGTTTTTGCATCACCTGTTTGAAATACATAACATTCAATACAACATAAATTATCACCTGACTGTGAGTAATAACCAATCCTATAAACAACATCCATATTAGGAAAGGTGCGCTTAAATATATTTCCATACAATGCTTTTTCCATCATAGTAAGTTCGCAGGAATTATATCTCCACTATTATTTTTTGTTTTCATCATTGTCATTTGTCTTAGCATTCCAAGTAGAAGGATCATCTATGGAAAATGAATTAGGTAAGGTTACCTCAACCTGTGATTGTACACTAATTTCAATTGGCTGCTGGAAAACTTCAGGCTCATCATTTAGGTTAACGTTGTTGCAGGGCTGATCAATGTGTGTATCTAGGCCTAGTAATTCTTCTTCTGTAAAGTTAAACGAGGTCGATGAAGAAGGTTAATGATAAGTCATCTCAGCATTCACAGGTAGGCGTTAAATTATTAATGTATGTCCTATTTTAGATACTTTCTTAAATAGTTTTGTTGCGACCCAGCCTTTCAGCAGTGCGTTTTTTGTATTCAAACAATAATTACATGAGCTAATAAGATGTGCAGGTGACGTTATTTGGTTGATGAGAGGATGGAAATAACACATACGCTCACGACCCAACTACAGACAGCAGTGACGATAAAATAGACTGGAAGTGTGGCCAAAGCCACCAACTGCAATTTATTGGACTTTTTTAAGCAGAGGGAACCTTCAAAAGATACCAACGTCCCGGTTATAATGGACTTTTACCCCACTAAACCACTCTGCTGCCACGTCCTTTCATGGCCGTACAACATCTGGATCCTATGTCCACTGGCTGTAGAGTGTACGCTTAGACAAAATAAAATTGCATATATAATTTAAGCGTATTGGCTGGGAATGCAAACTGAAACAAAGTCCTGACTTGCTAAATGGTTGTGGTCCCTGACAAGGAACGCCGTAGGTCCTTTCGTGGACCCGTACCTAATAGTAGTCCACACTAAAAGTTCATACTTAATAAATAAATTAAACCTAATTAATACTTAACGAATAAGTAATAATATTCATATAATAAACTACACTGTGATTTGATAATAAAGAGAGAGGATTATAGTTATACTTAATCAATTTTAAGATATTTTTTATAATCTAGACAAGTAAATAGTGGGATTTAGAAGAACAGTTTTTATTTTTACATTATAAATTATATGACAATAGTAAACATTACAATTATGAAGAGCTGGAGACGGAATACAGTCAACTTGAAACCATTAATCAGCAACCCCAGTGAATTGTGTTCAACTGTAAAGTGTTCGATATAAAATTGTTGAGCGGACGGCCAAGAGTGCTGTAACTTACAATGAGAATTTTGGCAACTGGTGAGCATCCACAATGTAGCTTAGAACTGGACTTTGCGGATTTTCATATTAGATGGTATTTATTATCAGATTTGAAATTGACAGCCAATGGCACTTCAGACTGGAGAGTAATAGTGCAGCGGCTGCAAACTAGAATTTTGGTATCTGGTAAGTATCCACATCGGACCTTCACACTGAAAGAGCAATGGTGCAGCGGCTGCGAACTGGAATTTAGGTACCTGGTAAGTATCCACATCGGACCTTCACACAGGATGAGCAATGGTGCAGCGGCTGCAAAACTGGAATTTAGGTATCTGGTAAGTATCCACATCGGACCTTCACACTGGATGAACAATGGTGCAGCGGCTGCAAACTGGAATTTAGGTTCCTGGTAAGTATCCACATCGGACCTTCACACTGGATGAGCACTGGTGCAAGCGGCTGCAAACTGGAATTTAGGTTCCTGGTAAGTATCCACATCGGACCTTCACACTGGATGAGCACTGGTGCAGCGGCTGCAAACTGGAATTTAGGTTCCTGGTAAGTATCCACATCGGACCTTCACACTGATTGAACATGGTGCAGCGGGCTCCTGAAACTGGAATTTAGGTTCCTGGTAAGTATCCACATCGGACCTTTACACTGAAAGAGCAATGGCGCAGCGGCTGAAAACTGGAATTTAGGTATCTGGTAAGTTTCCACATCGGACCTTCACACTGAATGAGCAATGGTGCAGCGGCTGCAAACTGGAATTTAGGTTCCTGGTAAGTATCCACATCGGACCTTCACAATGGATGAACAATGGTGCAGCGGCTGTAAATTGGAATTTAGGTTCCTGGTAAGTATCCACATCGGACCTTCACACTGGATGAGCAATGGTGCAGCGGCTGCAAACTGGAATTTAGGTTCCTGGTAAGTATCCACATCGGACCTTCACACTAGATGAACAATGGTGCAGCGGCTGCAAATTGGAATTTAGGTTCCTGGTAAGTATCCACATCGGACCTTCACACTGGATGAACAATGTTGCAGCGGCTGCAAATTGGAATTTAGGTTCCTGGTAAGTATCCACATCGGACCTTCACACTGGATGAGCAATGGTGCAGCGGCTGCAAACTGGAATTTAGGTTCCTGGTAAGTATCCACATCGGACCTTCACACTAGATGAGCAATGGTGCAGCGGCTGCAAACCGGAATTTAGGTATCTGCTAAGTGTTCACAATGAAATTCCAGACTAAATGATCAATTGTAATTTTGGCACGTGCTGGTGAGTATCCTTGGTTTAACTTCTAAACTGATGAGTAGTTCAGATTGTGAAGCAGGAATGTAGCATTAAGTTTGGTCTTGTGTTGAATTGTGGTAAGTGCAGAGATTTGTTGTTGGCTGTTTTAGTACATTCCCTGGGGTTTTTGATTCTATTTTGCATTTCCGTTTTTTTCTCTTTATATTAATTTTCAGTTTGCAGAAGTAGCAAATTTAAGAAACTGCCGGTACTACGGCTTTTGGAATTTATATTTCTTCTCATTCTCTGTTATTCACATCAGAACATGGGGCACATCAGGAATTTTATAACATTGTAACATAAATTTATCCAGACATGTTTCTTATACAACTTTTTAAATTTTAATGATTTTTTACTAAGCTATTTCTATGGTTACAAAATTGCCCAATTGTTGATTTTGAAATGACATATCAGAATGAATACCGTTTATTTTTTTTTTTCAAATTCTACCTTTAGTATGGCCCGTAGTATAAGGGGAACAACTCCAGTTATACTAAGTATGGAGTAGTAAAAATAATACGAGATTTAGTTACTATAATTAAATTGTTATAGTTACTCTTAGTGTCAGCGTTACTTTAGAGCAAAATTTCCACGTGAGTGTAAAATGCACTTTTTAAAATTATAGGCCTACTTATACTACGCACATTAGTATAATGTGAACTGAAATTCGTGTAATTGCCAAATTATTAAAGAATATGAAAATAGGTTATTAATTAAACAGCATTAGATAAATATTACATTAAATAATTATTTACCCAATGAAATAAAATATTATTTTGCAGAGGGCATTCGATATTAAAATACAGCTACTTGTTATACAAAGAATATTAGTTTACTTTTTCAATATTATCATAATTAATGCGACTCAATAATATGTTTTATAAATACAGAAGGCTAAGTTAAATCATATACTAAATTTGTATGTACACCTTTACGTAAGAGTTTTTAACAGTTTGACCGCAAGGAGGAGGTGAGTGTGCGGCAGACGCCGTAAGTAGAGTCATTAAGATTACTCAAGGTTACTCAGTATTGAGCCGCAGTGAAGATGTTAAACATTAAAGGTTCTACAAGATCCTCTTCATCGCTTATCGGCTGCATTGAGCGAGTGAATAGATTCTTAATTGAGGCACTACACTAAACTAACAAAGCGACAAAGATTACTTTCAGAGAGTCCAAGATAGTTCTTGAAATCGTTTGGGGTTTTCTTGAGATCGTATCAAAATAGTGAACCACAGAGTAATAAAATAGCATGCTCATCCTGATTATAAAGACATCATAATACAAGATTTTGTCAAAACTAAGCATGATAAGTATCAAGTAGCCAGAATAAGGAAGCTTATTTAATTCTTTACCTACAATTTTTTTATTAGTAACATTATTCTGAGCAATAAATAAAAATTGAAACAAAAATAAATAAAAATTTACAATTTTATCACTTATTTGAAACTATTTGCACTAAGTTACAGAATATACTGACCTTTTAAAATTAAAAATGTTTTTAAATTTGCGAATATACCTAACATGTAGTGTATTAAAATATCATGTAGAAATCAGGGAAAATGATTCCTGAACACTTCATACTTTTTAACACTGGAAACTAAGATGACGGGTCTGACTTCAGTTTTTATATATTCTTCTAACAGTTAGCACCACACCTTCACGTTTGTCCTTGATACATTAGCCCACCAGTCTCCATGCTCCGTGTCCAGGAGGCTAGTGCCTCAAACCACTCAGCTATCTTGAAGTAGATAGTTAAGAACTGTAGAGAATTTTAAATGAATATTTGGCAATCCATGCATGGCACCAGTTATGATTTGTGGTTGTAATATATTACCATTCTATACCCAAAGAGATTAAAGAAATATTTAAAAATTGTACAATCTAAAAATATCTTGCATAGTAATAAATCAAATTAATCAACTGATGGATTTTAAAAGAAGCTAAGAAATTAATGAAAGTATGTGTTTTGAGAATACAAAATTTAAATAATCAGATAAGAGTTAAAATGCTTAAAAAACAAATTGTTTACCTTTATATTATCTTTGTCACAACCTCCTATTGGTTCAAATTTATTAAATAATAACCTTGGAGGGGGACACTTGATGTAGGGGAAATATTGCTAAAAAAAGTGTTTGTGTGAGTGGCTAAACGAAGAATTATGTTGTGACATTGAGACCCATTCCTTCGTTTCACTTGTAAACAGCATCTAGGTTATGTTGATATGTGAAATGTATTGGTCTCATTGGCCGTTCCCAGATTTGATCATTACAGAGTTGTAAATGTAAAATTTCACATTTTATTTATTATTTCATTTACAGATATAGTTCCAACAGATTACACGAGTTGATTAGAAGCAACATATTTCGACAAAGTAAATTTAAAAGGTAAGTCAATTTAATATAGCCTCTATATACTGTATATATATATATATATATATATATATATATATATATATATATATGTATATATATGTATGTGTGTGTGTGTGTGTGTGTGTGTGTGTGTGTGTGTGTGTGTGTGTGTGTGTGTGTGTGTGTGTGTGTGTGTGTGTGTGTGTGTGTGTGTGTGTGTGTGTGTGTGTGTGTGTGTGTGTGTGTGTGTGTGTGTGTGTGTGTGTGTGTGTGTGTGTGTGTGTGTGTGTGTGTGTGTGTGTGTGTGTGTGTTTAAATATATATTCTTCACTTATTGCACATTACTTGTTCTAGATTTACAAATAAATACTTAAAATAGGCTGGCACTACCTTCCGACACCAGTTGTTATTTGACCATTGTTATTTGGTTTTAAGAGAGCTATCGGTTTATATAATGAAAATCGTACCTTGCTATTCGAATTTGTTAGGTTTTACCAGTTTGAAATAATCTATTTGAACTAATTTAAAAAACTGGAAATGTGCTGAAAAGTTACAACTGTAAATAGCTTAAGAAAAAGCACTTCTTTGGTAACCTTGGATAAAAATTTGGAATTCTGAACAGAAAAACAAATTGTGTAATGTACAACTTTGACATTTTGGACCAACTTGTATACAAAAAAACAAAATAAATTTAAAACTTTTTTCCAAAATAATCAGTGACCTTTAAAATGAGCTTTGGCTCGACTTACCTTTACATTTGAAAATCTTTGGCCCCTACTCCTCCAAAAGTGCCATTTTGGGGTATTTTTTAGTGACAACAATTAATTCTCTGATTTCTTTGGGGTTGAAATAAGGGCGTTTTTATTAAAACGAAGAAAGTAGGTTTCTCTGTTCAGCCGCTTTACATTGCGGACGGGTGGTCTGCCTTCCGCCTGTATGTCAATAAAGCTTTATGCAAAATTTCAAGCCTATAGATCAGATCGTTTTCAAGATATTATGTGGACAGACAGAGAGGTAGACAGAAATATCACAGACATTTTTCCAGCTGCTCAAGTGATAGGCTTCTCTGATGATCAGTCAATAACTACTGATCCTAGTTGAAATATCCATTTTGAGGTACTCTAAATGAGTGAGAAGTTCTCCCTGTATTAACTGTTAAGAGGTCACAAGATAATTAAATTATAATTTGTACTAAAAAAGAGATTTTCATAATTTAAGTTTATGTTGAGATTTGCATCTCTTTATTTTGTGAATGCTTAAATAAGATGGCACAAATAATATATTATATAAAATTATATTATTAATTAATTATATATAAAGCTAGTAGTTCAAAATTTATAAAAGAATTAATTTTAATTTGGGTTAAAAAAAGTTATAATGTGAATTTAATATTAACAGTGATCAAACAAATTATTATAACCAAAATTAGGAAAACTGAAGAAGACCATATTTGCTCCTCTCACAGTTAATCTCAAATACGCTTAACTTTAGGTGTATCCTAGGCCTACTTTTCAATTTCACAACGAATTATGAGGCTCACATATGTATTTTGGAACAATAAATGAAGCTAGATTTCCTTACCTAGACAATAGTGGTTTATAAGTTTATAGGCCTAATAGTTTTGGGTGTCTGAAAGATAGGAATGCCACAGCCAAAACTGGTGTCGGAAGGTAGTGCCAGCCTATTTTAAGTATTTATTTGTAAATCTAGAACAAGTAATGTGCAATAAGTGAAGAATATATATTTAAACACACACACACACACACACACACACACACACACACACACACACACACACACACACACACACACACACACACATATATATATACAGTATATAGAGGCTATATTAAATTGACTTACCTTTTAAATTTACTTTGTCGAAATATGTTGCTTCCAATCAACTCGTGTAATCTGTTGGAACTATATCTGTAAATGAAATAATAAATAAAATGTGAAATTTTACATTTACAACTCTGTAATGATCAAATCTGGGAACGGCCAATGAGACCAATACATTTCACATATCAACATAACCTAGATGCTGTTTACAAGTGAAACGAAGGAATGGGTCTCAATGTCACAACATAATTCTTCGTTTAGCCACTCACACAAACACTTTTTTTAGCAATATTTCCCCTACATCAAGTGTCCCCCTCCAAGGTTATTATTTAATAAATTTGAACCAATAGGAGGTTGTGACGCTATGCAACACCAGAAAGTAGAGACTGGCAACACCAGAAAGTGGTGCGGCCTCATAGCGCCACAGCTCACAGCGCCACAACAAATGTGTGGCGCTATGAGCTGTGGCGCTGTGAGCACTCCGGCCAAATCTGTGGCGCTATGACCTGTGGCGCTATGAGCTGTGGCGCTGTGAGCATGAATCCGATTATTTATTCGGTTGTGTTGGCGCTGTGAGCACTCGACCAAATCTGTGGCGATATGAGTTGTGGCGCTGTGAGCACCCGGGCCAATTCTGTGGCGCTATGAGTCAGTCTCTACTTTCTGGTGTTGCATAGCGCCACAACCTCCTATTGGTTCAAATTTATTAAATAATAACTTTGGAGGGGGACACTTGATGTAGGGGATATACGGAGGCAGACAAGCGGCCCAACCACCGTCACGGCGCATGTAGTGGATAATGCAATGACATTGCAGTCGCATTTTAGTTATCTCTATACATAAGTTTGTTTTACTTCTTGATTACATATTATATCATACTATTGCAGTTAAAAACTGCACATATCAATTAGCAGCCCAATTCTTTTAGTATAGATTGTTTTTCTAAAGATCGGTTTTCACTCTGTTGTTCCTACATGTGTGGTTTGGGTGAAAAACAGACTCAGTGGTGTTGCGCGCCAGGCGGAGATCCCACGAGCTACGAACTATATAAGTTGGCTGCTCGCTCTCCGCATTCCAATCTAAATTATCTGCTCATCTTCCGGTCCCGACCTACGTTTTATTTCCTGGCCACATCGGCTGATGACTCGATACGCCCAGTTCCTAAATAGTCCTTAATATTTTGGGCATTTGTTTTCCAACAACCATTCCCTTTTGAAGTTCTTGATCAATATACGGTAGCCTATACGTACAACAAAATTATAATGTAAATTAATTTGTACGATTTTTTAATAGCTTGGAACCCAATTCAGATTCCAGATGTTGAAGTTCACATTAAAAATACTTAATGGGAAGCCCATTGTGTGGTATATGGTTTAACACTGCTTTTCTCCACTGATACCTTTGGTACAATAAAAAATGAAAATTGTTACACCGCTTTCAAGACAAATTAAAGATTTTTAAAGCATTTTAAAGACTAGAACATAGCCATGCCATAAATTGTTTACTATAATTTGTTTTTCTATAGGATATACCTGACGGAACCGGGACCCGAAGACCTCTCTTACATGCTAAACATATTATTTCAAACTTCTACCACATTACAGTAGTTTATACACATTGGAATAATCTTTTATTGATTAGGTTGTATTCACACATGTATTCAAGTAAAAGAAAAATATTTTGTATATTATTTTGGATTATGATAACCAAAAACAGTGTTGTTTAAAAATTAGCTTTCTCCTCGTTAACTTAAAATTATTCCTTATTCTTATTCTGCATTTTGTGTATGTCTTTTGAAGAACGACACACAAAGAAATCAGGAAAAACCTTACAAAATCGGTTATCAGTTATTATTTTGAGATTTAATAAACACTGTATGATATTACACGTTCTGCATGTGAATACTGATAGGGATTTATTCTCATTAGACATTTATTTGTTTATACATCAACGAGCTGTTACACGCGGCCGTTGCCTACTTTGTCAAAGCACTTATGATGTTTGAATGTTGAATTTAGCTGCAATTCACAATCCTTATATAGCACTGTGTGGTATTTGACGCTGTTTCAAACTTGAGTCCTGCAGAGATCCAAAGAAAGTCGGCGACGAAGAAGCTCAAAACGAAGCTTTAACACCTTTACATCATCAGAGACCCCTACAAATAGATGGAGTGGTGTTCTCATTATCTCATCATATGCACATCTGAGTGCACTACGATGATCTGATACGGTCTCTAAGCACAGTGGAGCAACCGAGTTTTCTACACATAACGTAAATATGGTGGGAAGGGTTGGTTAAATTTGTATTTTGAATTTCATTCTGACTTTCTAACTATCTTTGGATCCCTTCAGAGGTATGAGGTACTAGGAGTCAAGCCTGAGACAGTGTCAGATAACAGAAGCTGCAATAAAAGGAAGGTGAACTGGAGCTAAATTTAACATTCATATTCAATACATCTTTCCTACCACAGCTATGTTATGTGTAGAAAACTGATGCTCCAAGTTCCGTCCATTTCCGGTACTATTGTACTATTGAGTTTTCCCCGATCAAGAAACTATATACTAACAAAAACCAACTTCGATCATACAGCGTCTTCTTTCGACTCTTTCAATTTTTTTTCGATCTATGATTCTTAAGGAGACATTTTTATAGTTAGCCTCTTTTTCCGATGAAGAAAATATATATCTTACAATGAGACTTAAAAGTTACTGCGGCCTTATTTACGGTTACACTATTGGATTATGCTGTTGCACTTACAAAATAATCATCCCGTTTGTTGGTTTTTGGAATCCAACTTAGATTAATTTCTGATACTGAAGTGATGTTTTCACTTATCAAGAAAAATTTATAAGGGGTAGAGTGTGCTCCCCTTCCTTTTCTTTAGCTACAATAAAAATGCCATACACAATGTCAAGAGAGTTAACCATATTCGATTAGCTTATGTGCAAACATTCATTGCTTTGTGCAATAAGGTAGTTTTTATAACAGTGTTTAAATGATTCAAATGATTTATTCAGCCGATCTACAAATTGTAATAGGCTACGTCTAGTGAAAACAACATTCAACTATAAAACTTAGTTGCGTGCAATAATTAGAGTCCATGCACCAATAAATGTCCATCAGGTCATGTACTAAAAATATAAATAAAACTAAGCATTTATGCAGGTATTAAAATTAAACACAAAACCACATTTAAAAAAATTACTACATGTAAGGAAATAAAGTTTTTGACTATAGTAACAAACAGTGTGCATTAGTTCATGTCCATGCACTAATTGATTAATTAATACATAACAGGCCCTGCACCAATACACATATAAATATAACTAGGCGTAAATGTGAATATTAAAACTAAAAATTAGGCATACGTTTTGTGAAGGACTACATCTAAGAATACAAAACAGACGGTTCTACATCATGATTTGACTAAGAACCGTTATTTAATCAGGTCTCATTAATTCAAGTACATATATCAATCTAAGGAGTATTGGGTCATGCAATATACAGATAATAGCACTAAACAGAATAGCAGAAATTAAAAACAAATTAATTTAAATAGCCAAGCAGAATGGAATAGTCAGACTCAAAATATTCAGTTAGGCTGTAGAAAGGGATATCTGACAACCAGGATTTTAGGACAAGCCCAAACTTCTGTACCGGGAGCTGTCTAACTGTAAGGGGTATGGAGTTGAACATTTTAGTGGGTATAATAGGGAAGCAATTTGAGATCTTGTGTAACCTAGATCTATTTACATGGACATCAAGGCATTTCCTGGTTTCATACCTATGTACACCTGCATTAGTGATGTAGTCATCTTCTTTATGCTTAATTGCTAAAAGACATTGGTATATACGAGTATATACATTGTACACTGTCATAATTTGGTGTTGAGAAAACAGTGGTCTACAGTGCTCAAGCAACTGTGCCCCACTTAGTATCCTAAGGGCTTTTTTCTGTAACCGAAGAACTCTAATTACACTGGCAGAGTGTCCCCAAAGCCTGGTACCATATATAATGTGGGAGTGGAAAAAGGCAAAGTAAGCTAACTTAACAAACTCAAAGGGCATTTCTGCTTTAAGCTTTCGAAGCAAAAAATATTACCCTACTTAGCTTACTACACAAGGCATCAACATGCTTATTCCAGACAAGCCTCGAATCAAGATTAAAGCCAAGCAACTTCACTTCCTCCACATTAACACCATTGTTGCACAAGCTAAAAGTAATCGCCTGAGTCTTGTCCTGGTTTAGGCACAAACTGTTATAACTGAACCAATATGAAGCATTTGTAAAAAGGTTCTTAACAAGTGTTTCTGCGGTTGTAGAGTCCTTATGAGTTGCAAACAAGGTTGAGTCATCGGCATACAGCAGAATATTACCCGCTACATTGTAATAAATATCATTAATGAAAATTATAAACAAAAATGGCCCCAGAATGGAGCCCTGAGGCACTCCATGCTCAACAACCAAGGGGTTTGAGGTTGTACTATCCCAGGTTACAGACTGCTTCCTTTGATGTAAGTAAGATTTCAAGATTTTCAGGGCGCAACCCCGTACACCGTACTGTTCCAGTTTCTTCAAGAGAATCTTGTGCGACACACAATCGAAGGCACGTGAAAGATCGCATAACAGTACAGCAGTAGAACTTTTTGCTTCAAAAGAATTAAGAATGGCCTGAAGAAGTGAGTCCACAGCTTCAACAATAGATCTATGCCTTCTGAAGCCAAACTGTGCTGGTACCAAGAGGTGATGTGACTCAAAATAATTGCACAGCTGCTCCAGCATGTCAGATTCAATGACTTTGGCAAACATAGGTATTAGAGATATAGGTCTGAAGCTCGATACCTCGTTTTGTGGACCCTTCTTGTAGACCGGGACAGTCCTCGATGCCTTCAAAACCTCAGGGAAGACCCCTTCCGACAGACACAAATTTATTAAGTCTGTTAGAGCAGGAGCTATACTATAAATAACCCTTCTTAACACATCCACAGACATGTCATAGATGTCTTTACTCTTGGAACTCTTAAAACCATGCACCACTGTTATTACTTCTTCCACGGTAACTAGCTTCCACGCAAAATTAAAAGGTACCACAGGGACCGAAGTTAGATATGCGTCTCCATTCCCACTAGGAAGAGTTACCAGAGACAAATTACTCGAGTTAACAAGATCCTTGGCAGAGTTAAGAAAATATGCATTGAAGACTTCTGCTGTGGCAAAATTGGTGTCAGGAGCAGACACTTGGTTCTTACTCCTATTTATATAGTCCCAGGCTGCCTTGCATGGATTTTGAGACTGTGCAATAAAGTTTCCCACGGCAGCCTGTTTGGCCTCCATAGCCTTAGCACGGTATTCTCTCCTCAGATGTTGCAGCCAAGGTTTCAGATTGGACCTACTCTTAGACATATCACACACTATGCCAATGAGACTATGTAGGTCAGCTAAATCCGGTGTGTACCAGTTTGCAGATCGGGCCAAATGCCTTTTTTTTCCATTTTTGCCTCCCGCAGGACTACGTTTTTTCAGCTTCACAGGAAAACAAGTATCAAATGTCTTCTTAAAGTTAAGAAAAAAACTAGTAAATGCAGCTTCTGCAGGAAAGCATAGAGCAAGTTCATGCCAGGAACTGACCTGGACTGCGACAGATTCCACAAACCACTGGAAATTTGTATCATTGAAAGATCTAATGGTTACAGTCTTAATCAACGGACCGCCTGCTAAATCTATGACCTGTGGCCTCCAATGCTTGAGGGTGAAAAAAACATGTTTATGGTCAGCGATCTGAGATTCACTTATGAATACATCATAGTTCCACTTATCAATATTAGTTAAAAATGAGTCCAGGGAGGCAGCACCTCGTGTAGGCTTGGAAACACTACTATAAAAATTAAAACTACGTAGTAGATGTAAAAAGTCTTGAGCATCATCCGAGTTAAGACATAAATTAATGTTGTGGTCACACCCAATAACTATTGAGAGGCCCAGTGTGACCAAAAATCCAAGACACAACTCAAGCAAGTTCAGGAATCTTGCAACCTGTCCCAGGGGTGAACGATACATGGCTAAAACCACGAGCGAGACTTAATTTACAATAGTACCAGCAAATTCGGCTTGCTGCACCTCACTGTAGCGTCCAAGGTCCAGTGGCGTACATTTAAGAGAATTTCTAACATATACCGCTGCACCACTCCTAGGAGTTTGGCGACAGAAGTAAGCAGACAAGTCCAAATCAGAAAGACTGGAATAATACAACAGTTCATCCCTGGTCATCCAATGTTCAACTACACACAAGATATCAAGTTCATTTCCATTACAAGGCACTTCAAGCTCAGTTGTTTTACTCCTAAAACTTTGCACATTAAATAGTATTTTCATTGCATTACATGGTTTATTGATTATTGGTGCAATCTAAATTTAAAATTAGATAATAACTTCGTTTTTGCAATCTTCATTATACTACTGATCAAGCACTTTAAAATAGTTTAATATTTTCTGAAATTTAAATATGAACAAATGTTTCTACCCCTTTGACGAAGTTCAGGTGAAAGTATTAACAGCTGTTAAGTATCAGTACACTGCGTATTTCGTGTACGCGATATCATAAAATTGCAATAAGGATCCAAGTCACAAATTTACAAAAAAAAAACTAATAAATAGATTATTTGGTCACTAAAGCTTATTAAATTAAGTTTTGAATATTATAATCTAATGTGAAAAGAAAGCCCTACAATTAATTGTGCTCTGAACATACATTTTTTTGTGTAAAGGTAAAGTTAATTGTATCTTTCTCCAAACCAACATCGTGAGGGATGAATCCCTATTGCATAAGTGTAATAGAAAAACAGGGTAATGGATCCAAATATACCCAACGACTCATTCTTTTCTATAATACAATCTGAAAGAGAACACAAATGTTATCTCGCAAAGTTTATTATAATCGATTATTTATGTAGTTGAAACAATTGTATGTTATATCCCTTATACCGGAAGAGGAACAAAAGCGACCAAAGTAGTAATTTTAAGCTTTTGTATGCATATATTTTCTTGATCGGGTTAAAAAAATCTAAATCAAATATATTACCAGAAATGTTGTAAACCGGAAACAGACGCTGCTTTTCATGTCATGTAAGTTATCATTCGAAACCTACATGTGTACATATTTTCTTGATCGGTGCAACAACGCAAACTCAAACTATGAAACTGTAAATTAATTAGAAAAGAAGTGAATTTAAACGGCTGAGATAGATACATTTAACCATAGTAACTTTTCAACCTTACGAAAGTACATTTATTTTCTTCGACGTAATAAAAAGGAAAACCAAATTATGGAATTTGAAGTATCTTTGACCGGAAATAGATTACAAGGATCATTAGTAGACGTTTTGACAAAAGTACGGCTTGAAAAACAACATATGTATATATTTTCTTTATAATGGAAAGGCAAACTGAACTGTGGGAATAGGCGCTTTTAGACCTATGTTGGTAAAAAGGCCGTAGACCGTCTTTTAATTTCTTCGTATATATAGTTTCTTAAAGGGACAATAAGACTAAGTCAACTTAAACACTGAGATATCGTTCAACGGATGTACATTAAGAGGGCCGGAAGTACATGTATTTAACCAAAGCAGATTTCTGAGGCCTGATTGTATTTCCTTGATTGAAATATTAGGAAAGAGACAAAACTGTGGCGTCAGAAATGTAATTTAATTAAACATAAAATATATACTTCGACTCACGCAACACCTGAAATAAGCCAGTAAAAATGTTATTTGACTTTTAAATCTCTTAACCACGGGCATTAAAATTATAATTACTAGATATATGCCTACATTTGAGTGAAAAATTGTCATAAAACTCCATCATATTACATCATAATAATGATTTCACTAAAAAGGACGCTCTTAAATCTTGAAAATTGCGTGCAAAGCCGAGGATAACTGCTTTTAACAAATATAATAATAGTTATTAAGTACTTCTAGATTATTTACATGCTGATTTAGAAACAGCAAAACATTTTGTTTACAGTTGATGTTGAGTGGTAGATAAGGGCGGCAAATTTAGGGCTTGCCCCCCTGGAAAAATATGTAGCTGCGGCTCTGGTTGTAAGTAATATGTAATTTGGCTTTACGAGGGATGAATCAACGGAATATGCTTTATTAAACGTAACAAATTTCATTAAAAATAATCTTATTAACAACAATAAAGTAACCGGTGTTTTATTAACTTGAAGAAAACTTAGATATGGTTGATCACAATATTCTGTTATCAAAACTGGAGGCGATTGGCATCAGGGCGTGACCTTGGACTGGTTCCGCTCTTATCTGACTGCAGCTAGCAGGTGAGTGTCAGGCTGTCTGAGTCAGCTCATGCTTGTCGCGCTAGGAGTGCCGCAGGAGGTCTTTTATTAATATCCATTAAACATATGTTAAAGCAGAATATACATGGACAAATTAAACATTTTGCCTATGATGTTGCAATTTTTATTCTGACAAAAACATTCAGAGATTTTTTAAAAGAAATTAAATGAAATCTACTTTCCATTTGAAATTGGTGTAATATAAATAAAATTCAAGTGAAAGTAAGTAAAACCAAGTTTGTTTAATTTTGATCTCAGAGGCTACACTTTTCAACATACTCTTAAAAACCACAATTCAAATTGTAATTGTGTTAATTTTACAAACTGAAACTGTCAAATAACTTGTTCTAAGTTTAAATATGTAGGATTGACTTTTGGATAAAATCTTTCTTGGGAATAACAAATGATACGTTGTATGTATGACTTGATATGTTGGGGAAGTACTTACGAATTTAGAATTATTTTTTGTTAGAATTGGTAACTGGGGACAAGTGACCTAACAACTACAACACATCCAACTAGAAACATCCAGCACTAAAAAGTTTTAATTCCCAAAGTAAGCAAATCTGTCTTTGACAATGTTTTTGAATTCACCAGACCGAAATAATTTAGTACTACTTCAGTAAAATACTTCAGTTGTAAAATTAAATTAAATTGACTACGACTTTTTCAAAATAATAGTGTTTAATTTTTGAACTCAGTATCAATCTAAACTTATGGCTTATATTAAAAATTAAATATTCTTTTCAGTTAACTGTACTTATATTGCAAACTACTTATGGTTTATTCATTTTGTGTGTGAAAAATCATTTGATCTCTGTTTACTTGTAAATAAATTTTTGACGCCACGGAATGCTGACGTTATTTACGTCTCTGGTATCTTTGCTTTTGTATATATATACTTCACTTTAGTATATTTAAACGTTAATACTTGTAAATATTTTTTTCACTTCTTACTGTCCGTATACTATATAATTGGACAGTATTTTTTCCGACAAGTACTATGTTGTAACCTTTACTTCAGAACGAAAATAAATCATTATTATCATATAAATTTCTTTTGGTTACAGTTAAAGAAAAACTATTATTGAGATCTAAAAGAGGAAGCACATGAGGATGGTTGAAAGTATTATAATTTGCGTGATTTATATTATTTAGCGGCTAATGACTGTTTCTCATATATTCACCCGTCAATAAAACTATTCCAGCAGTTTATTGTAAAAATGTAGGCCTATTTTCAAATTTAAAGGTGAGCGATTACACTGCACACAAAAACCATCATGTAACGAAGAAAATAAGTACTTACTAACATGCTTTTGCTGTAGAAACGTTTTAAGAACAGTGATTCTTATGTAAAAACTCACAGATTTTTTACAACTCACTTTAACATTGGTCGGCACGGCACTGTTCAAGATCTAAAAACAATTAAAATCTGGGTAAGTTCATTTACAAATACGGCCTCTACCCAAAAGAAAAACTGAGGGAAGGAAGTCTACAAACTGTTCAAACACCGAACAATGTGGAAAGAGTGAGAGTTGCAGTTAGTCGCAGTCCAGAGCAGGCGGCCTGATAGCAAGCGTTGGCTAGGGTTTTCAAAAAACAGATCCCCGCTGAGGATTTTGCACCACGACATTCATTTTGATCTTTACAAAATTCAAATTATGCAAGAACTTAAAGATCTGGACTATGGAAAAAGAGTTGTGTTGTATGATAAATAATTGACATTAAAAATGAGGACTAATGTTTCTAACCTGTTGATAATATCTCATGAAACACACTTTTACCCTTCTGATCACGTTAACAAACAAAAATGAGTTACTAGAGTGCTTATAACCTCAGAGAGATTTCAACCTAAGCTTTTACATAGCGTCAAAGTGCAGTATTGACCGACAGTGAGAATGTTTGTATTTTACTTATTTGAAGATAACGGGGGAAAACGGTTACGCGGTATGTAGTAATGTTGAATAACTTTTTTATTCCAGTACTAGATGAGCTGGATATTGATATTGATGCTTTGTACTTTTAACAAGACGGGGTCACTGCACATATTACAGACCTACCCATGACCGCTCTCAGAATCGTTTAATCTCACGATTTGATGACATACACTGGACAGTTTTCAATTTCATAAAAAAATTGTGAAATACAGATTGTCTTGAAATTCTTCCTTTAGATAATCTCTTAGATTAATCGTTTAATCTCACGATTTTATGACATACGAGTACACTGGACAGTTTTCAATTTCATTAAAAACTTGTGATATACAGATTGTTTTGAAATTCTTCCTCTAGATAATTTCTTAGATTAAAATATACTGGAAATATTACATTATCTATGATACAACCTTCCTTAGTTTTTCCTCTTTGTATACTTGTCCTTGAAAATACATAGCTCAAAAATATTCGTTGTGATGTAATTTGGCAAGAATATTTTATCGTAACAAATTATTGCTTAGGCGATAGTTATAAAATTGAGTTAGCATGTAACCATATGCTATGTAACATGTCATACATGTCTTTGTCTTCATTAAGGGGACTTGGACGAAAAAAAAATTATTTTTAACATTTATTTTTTTATTGTAGTTTGACATTTTCGGAATACAATGATATTAATATTATCACTCACAAAAAATTTCTAAATGTTTCAAATAAATTTTTGAAGTTGCCTCTGCAACGCCATTGACGGCTGTATCCAGTGTTGAGCTTTCTTATAGTGCTGATTTTACTGATTTATTATTTACTTACTCTTAGGTTTTGTTTCTCTATGACCTTAGCAGTTTTGACAGATGTCTGCTTGTTTTGTTATTGTCAATTGCTTGTAACCTAGCAACTTTGTTGTTCTGACAATATTTTGTTATTATTGGAAGTTGACTCAGTGTTTATAGACTTTTATTTCAAAGTGATCTTTGATAATATAATGACTAGACCTAAAGGAATATTTAAAAAACGTACCAATAAAGGTAATAGGTTTTATAAAAGGTTACCTTCAGTTTCACCAGATGAAGACTCAACAGTTAGGCCTACTACTCCAAAAGTTTTTTTTTTCTCTCTCTCTTCGGCTTTGGACTGACCATGAAGCCACGAAGTACACTGACTATGTTAATATTAACAGTCTTTTCTAAAACAATGAATTACTTATAATCACAATATTGTGGTTGCCGATCTTATTTGTTTATAATTATTTGATTATTGTGTTAGTGGGTTAACATTTATGTCTACAAGTGTTATGGTTAGTTTCAAAGAAGGATTTGGGAAAATTCTAAGATGGATTTTATTATAGGATAATTTTTGCATAGGTGTTTTGGGTGTCTTCTCGCCTGGGACCTGTCAGGCATTTCTAAACCGAAAGGTAGGCCACGGTTATAAGAACCCTGGGTGATGCAACAATTATGTCTGAGGTGTATATGTTTTTGTGTTGCTAACTTATATTTTTAATTTGAGTAGATTAATGAATTTAATAATTTCGCTGTAAATATCTAGATCGTTTGTACGTAGTACATCAATTAAATTATATGGGCGATTACTGAATTGTTTCTTAATATTGATGAACGTTTGATCTCTAGCATAACTGTACATTGGGCATCCTAGAATTAAGTGATCTAATGTCTCTTCTACTCCTAATGTACATTTAAGACACAAGGGAATGAAATATAATTTCATCCAGTGTAGTCGGCTATTGTTTCTGGCATGACCAAATCTCAGTCTGCATATATTAATTATGTCGTGTCTCTTAATCCTAACATTTCTGAACCATGATTGTTTCGGAGGAATTTGTTCTATGGACTTATACCATATACCTGATGTACTTGCGTTAAAAAGTTCTTTGAATTGGTCTAATACTACATTGCAAGTTATTTTCTTATGGTCTGTTGATGGAATATTAATGTTATCTAAGTTATCTCCATCCAATATAGCCTCCTTTGCTAATTTGTCTGCGTATTCATTCTGCGAAATACCACAGTGTCCTGGAACCCAGTGGATCACAAAATGTTTGCCTTTAGCTAATATTTCATGTAAAAGGCTGAGGATTATGTTATCTGTATCCGGAAAACCTTGATTTGCTTTTTTAATTGCCCTGATCGCTGATTGAGAATCTGTATAAATATCTATACTATTATATGCAGTATTGTTTATATACTCTATTGACTTTATAATTGCGATTAGTTCAGCCGTATAATTCGATACATATTTATTTAACTTAAACTTTACACTGGTATTCAAATCGGGTATGTAGAAGGCAGCGCCTACGCCTTCTTTGGTCTTTGACCCATCAGTGAATATTTTAATACTTTCCTTGTTAGTCTCAAGATGTTGTTTACTTGCATTTGAGGTTAACTTATAATTTTTTTAGAAAGTGTTGTTTTAATACTGTCATATTATTTCCCATTTTACTTATACTATTATTATAATCTACTGAATCAATACAGGTAAGGTTTATATGGGTCATAACTAAAGGTTTTTCAAAGTCATTTTGGGTTTTATATTCCAAATTGGTATCAAAATTTGGATTGTATTTGCTTATTCTATCTACCGATTTTATAATTTGTGGAAGCTTTTTATTCCTCCAGTATGTAAAGTTGGAAGTTAACAACTTCAAGTACATTATTTTTATAGAAGGTAGGATGATTTTTTCCAGTACAAATCTTGTATATCAATCTATCTGTTAGCATATTTCTTCTCATTTCCAGTGGGGCTATTTTACATTCTGCTTGTAAGGCAATAATTGGCGTGCTTTTCATAGCTCTTATTGCGGTTCTTTAAAGCTAGATTCTGAATTAAATCTAATTTACGAAGGTCTTTTTTGGGAGCATTACTATATACAAAACAACAATAATCTAATCTGGACCTTATAAGGCCTTTGTATATCTGTAGGGCCAAATCAGGGTGAATTCCTTTTGTACCACAGGCCATAAATTTAATTATATCAATATCTTTCAAACATAACTTACTAACATTTTCAATATGCGGTCTTAGCGTGAGTTTGTTGTTTATTGTGACTCCCAGAATTTTTAAATTATCCACTACAGGAATAACACATCCTTCCACTAACAGATTTAGATTGCTTACATTTTTCTTTCTCGTGAAAATAATTACTTTACTTTTATTACCATTGAAATGTAGGTGCAATTGGCCAAAATATTTCTCAAGTGAATCAATTGTTCTTTGTACATTAGTTTGCGTTTGCTCGAAACCATTACCAGACGAATATATTAAAACGTCATCAGCGTATTGTAAAGATCTGGTGGGTTGTTGTATAAAATTATTAACCTCAGCAATATAGATGGAGAACAATATAGGACTCAAAACACTGCCTTGAGGGAGGCCCTTATAATTGCGTCTTGGTATTACTGAACTAGAATGACTCATGATTATTTCCCTATCAGATAGCCATTGATGACAGTATTTAACAATTTTATTAGGAATACCAAGTTCTAACATCTTACTACACAAAACTGGGATTGAGACATTATCGTACGCACTCGTAATATCCAATGATGTGGCAATAAGTGTCTCATTGAAAGACAATGCTGTGTGAATATCGGTTAATAATGTTACAATATAATCATTACAACCCCTTTTCCTTCGAAAACCATATTGAGTGTCTGGTATTATGTTTGACCTGTCGATGTACCATTCAAGCCTATTCTTAATCATAGTGTTGAAAACTTTAACCATACACGGAATAAGTGATATAGGCCTGTATGATGCTTCATCATTTTTGTCTTTTGAAGGCTTCAATATACCTATCACTCTGAATTGTTTCCATATTTGTGGTATATCCGATTTATTATTCCATATATTATTAAAAACATTTAAGAGATATTGTAGTGCATTAGATGGTAAGTATTTTATCATTTTATATGTGATGCCATCCAAACCTGGTGAGGTATCTTTCTTTTTAGACAAAATCGCTAACTCTAATTCCTTGAATGTAAAATCATCTTCTAGGAAAGGGTAAGTACTGTTATTAGAGTCACATAGGCCTATATGAAACAAATCTTCTCTATTAGGAACATAATCTGGTGTGATTTGTTTCATAAAATTCTCACAAAGCTGTTCATTATCATTAAGTAGGCTACCATTTTTACAGTTAGATTGATTACACTTTAATTTTTTGATCATTCTCCAAGCGAGTGGAGAAGATTTGTGTTTGCTTATCTCATTACATATTTTAACCCAGCCTAGCCGTTTTTGCATTTTGTATTGTTTCTCTAGCTGCTACCTGAGCTAGTTGAAATTTGTGATAGTTGAGTGCGGACATTTTATTTTTAAAATTACTGAAAGCCAGTCTTCTGCGAGCTACGGCATGGGAACATTCATCTGTCCACCATGCATTAGGCCTAAAGTTGGAGTTTATATTATTACACACTTTGTATCTAGGTATAGATTTATCTGCAGCTTCTAGAATGATATTATACAACACTTTAATATTACAATTTTGCATTAGTATGCTATTAATCTTATTTTCTATTAAATTATTGTATTTACTCCAATCCGCCTTCTTAAAATTGAATTTTTTACTTTCACCTACATTGTTGTTTAATATTCTATTAGGCCTATTACAAATACTAGTTATGTCAAATTTGATTGAAATTGGGAAATGATTGCTACCTAGTGCATCTTTATTTATTTCCCAAGATGTTAATAGTGAATATAGGTTAGGCGTCACAAAAGTCAGATCAATAGCGGTTGGTTGATGACAAAATGTTGGTATGGTTGTAGTCCTACCATCATTTATACATATGAATGATGAATTACTGTATTCTTCAAAAATAGTATTGCCTCTCGAATTAGCCTTTAATGGACCCCAAATCGGATGATGTCCATTCATGTCACCACAAATAATTGTATATCCATTATCCTTGTTAAACAGTTTGTCATTCCAAAAGGAACGAGGTATATATTTATTAGTACAATAAATATTGTATATATTAATAGGTACTTTAAAATTTCTAATTTCAATAGCTAATAATTGTACTACATTGTCATTGAATTCATATATGGTTTTATATTTAATAGATTTATGAATAATGACAGCTATACCTCCATAGCTGTCATCTCTGTTTACTTTTAATAATGTATAATTATTATCGGTTAAAGATTCATTTTCATCTAACCATGATTCCTGAATTAAACCTATATGTATTTTTTCGGTCTTAAATAATTGTATGGTCTCTGGCCATTTAGGCTTTAGAGACCTAGCATTCCATTGTATCAGATTGAGGTCATTTGACATGTCCTGATGTATTATCTCTTAATGTTTGTGTTACTACCTCTAACAGTAACTACTTTATTCAGTTTATCTGGGGGCTTAGCAGTTTTTCCCTTGGGTGGACTCTCATTGGAGAGGAAGGAAGAAAAAATCTCTTCCATTTGTTTTTTTGCACTATTTACATTTGACAAATTGACTTTAAGACATTTGCTTCTTATTTCACTAATTTTACTGTGCAGGAGATCTTTCAATTGGTTCCCTACTTACACTACTAGGGTTATGTCCAGGTACTGATTTACCTAGGCTAAGTATATCTGATGACTCTGTGGTTCTTTTAGTGGAATTGTCATATCTGGTTGGATGCTTTTGATTGTATTGCTTATTACTATTGTAGCTTATTGTACTTTCCCTAGATATAGGTTTTTTATACTTGAACATATTTGAACTAGCTCTGTCATCCTGCTCCATTACATCGCTCAAAGGTGAGAACCTGTTATATGTATTGATATTTGTTGATATATTATGTGTTAATTCAGGTAACTCTGGATATTCAGAGTCAAAATTTGTTTTGATTTTGTCAGCGTATGATTGTCTTTTAAATTGTGTGCTTTTTGTTGCTTTGTATGATATTGGGTAATGTAGGCTAGCCTTAAAATAATCCTCTTTATGGTAACTCATTCTATTTTTAATCAATTTTTGTCTCTTAAATTCTGGACATAATTTTGAAGAAACTACTGTGTGGGCCATAACAGTGTATGCACCTTCGAGGTTGTGTGCACTCATCAGAGTGATATTTATCCTCACAGTCCTTACAGAGTCTGTCATTTTTGCAAGGAGAATTGGCTACGTGTCCGTATGAAAAACATCTAAAACATTGTTTAACCTGGATGACAAATGTTTTCTACCTTCATTCGAACATAGTTAAGTTTAATGTATTCAGGTAAACAATCTGAATCAAAGGTAATTTTAACAAAGTGAGTATCTATAAGAGAGTTGTTAACTCTCCTTTTAATCCTTTGTACTTGTACCAATGGATATTCGCTAACAGTTTCATTGAGTATTTCATTTTCGCTTATGTCTGGTTCAATGAAAACGACTCCAACAGAATAAATTTTTATGGTTGGTACAAATACATTATAATTTGTTAAGAATTGTGAATCGATTAGATTATTTGCCGCAGTGTAATTTTTACATGTGACAGACAGGTTGTTGCCTGCACGTACTATGAAATCTATGTCATTGTGGTGTTGTTTTATTATTTTACCAATCTGAAATGGATTTAATTTTTGTTTACTTTTATGTTGAACTATGATTTCGTATGGCCCTTTGTTACTTTCTTTGTAATATCTTTTAATAAAACTTTTTTTAATCTCAGTTGTCTGTTCATTTTTTGAGTTAGTGTTCTCTACATTTTCCCATTTTCGTTTTAACTCATTTGTATTTGTGTCATTATCAGTGTTAATAGTACTATAAGTATGATCTGACGTATCCATGTTAGATTTTAATAACGAATCTACCGCTAT
This sequence comes from Homalodisca vitripennis, assembly GCF_021130785.1. Lineage (NCBI taxonomy): Eukaryota > Metazoa > Arthropoda > Insecta > Hemiptera > Cicadellidae > Homalodisca > Homalodisca vitripennis. Next base: position 174,772,974 of record NC_060210.1, read on the forward strand.
TTCTAGTTCAGAGGGGTTCATGTCCTTCTGAATCGGGGTGGCTAGACCTGCATCCATCGTGTCAGGTCCAGCCAAGTCTTGAAATTATTACACTACTCTGTGTGTGTGTGATGTAATTTATAGAAAAATGACAAATAAAACTATTTAACTTTATGATAAAATAATATTATTAAAACAAAAGAAAACTCCAATTAAGGTTAAGGTTACATTTTATTAAACTAAAATACCAGTTAAAAAAGCTCGAGAAGAAGAATCAGTAAGAATAGAACACAGGAAATCGGCAACCACACGTCCTAATCACTCGAAGTTCCGTAACTCGTAACTACTCCAAAAGTTGTAGTGCCACCCAGATCTTCTGAGAAGAAATTAGGTAGTAGTGATGACCAAGGAAAGTCGAGTGAAGAAAAGAAGGAGAGCTCTTGGAGAGGAAGAGGAGAATGATGAACATTATGTTCCTGGAGGGTTTTAGAGCTCAAGTATTGTGAAAAATATACTTTATATCTAAATTTTTTGGTTTTTTGCGTTTTCCCGAAAATTTTGATTTTTCACACAAATGACCCGTTTTCTCTGAAAGTACTAAAGATAACAAGCTGAAATTTTTACAGGATGTTTAGTACTTATCTATGATGCTACTGATCTACAAAGAAACAATTATAACAAGTATTGACTTATTAGGCCTCATTTTACTGAAAAATAGTCTATATTTCAGGGTTATTTTGAACTCGCTAGATAAAAAAAAATAGTAACTTGGCCAAACAGAGTTATAAGTTCATAAAAATAGATCAGTAGCTTTGTATAGGACCACATAGTAAGTGATAAAAATATCAGGTTGGTATCTTTATTACTTTCTAAGATAATGGGACACAAAAGTACCTAATTTAACATGGGTTTATATGGAGCGTTCAAGTCCCCTTAATTAATCGTAAGGTACCCGATTAGACACCGATTATAACAATTATACTAATAAAACACTTTGGATACTGTTATTATGTTTTTAGTGTTTCTATTTTGAAAAACATAATTATCTGGTACATAGCCTATGATATCTTTTCTTGTGTGTTCTTGTGCTTATCGATTTAGAATTCTTAGTTGTGGGATCTACACAATAAAATATATTTTGACCGTTTTCAAATACATAAATTAATATTATAAACGTAATAAAAGTATTTTCTATGAATCCGTAAAGTGTGTGTGTGTGTGTGTGTGTGTATATATATATATATATATATATATATATATATACGATATATATGTATATATCTATTGTGTATGTTGCTTTTGTAGTCAAAGAATAGAATTATAGAATTGAAGAAAAAAACACATCGCACACAATTGTGTCGAACGCAAATAAGATAGTTTTTCTAGGACATGGGACAAATTACTCTGCGATTTTTTTTAAACTATTCTAAATATATTCGTAAATAATTCGTGTAGTTGAAATTTAATAAGAATTTTTAGTCTTTAAAGAAAAACGTTTAGTGTGAGATTTAGAGTTTTGTGGACGTTTTTCGAAACCATGGGGAATTGCTCCTTATAAAGTATTGTTAATTTAAATTTGAGTCTTTGTAAATTAATATTCTAAATATAATCTTTAGTGTTTAATTCATTCCCTGCGTCTTATACTTATTAACCTTGACTGCTTTTACTCTGACTCTACGTCGTAATGCGCCTGCCGCAAACAAAATGTTAGGAATCCTTGCATAGAGATATACATCAAAATTTAGTTTATTATTCTACTAAAAATAACCTTTTTTATTTATAAAATCATATTTGAGACCCATTATTTATGAAAGTATTTAAAAAGGGAACTAACATTTTCCATGCAAAAGTAGCTGTATTTTAATATGTTTTGAAGAGAGAATGCCTTCTGGAAAATATTTTATTTTATTGCGGCAATAATTATTTAATTTATATCCATCTAAATCTTTTTAATATCTTTTTAGTTTATTTCAATATTTCTTAATAATTTGGCTATCACAATATAGTATAGGAGCTAGCAACGTTTTCGAGAGAGAATTTCAGGTCAGCTGAAATTTTGATATGCTGTCTTTCTTGCTCTTTCGGTTGGAGTCCGGGGTATCTGGCTGGCGGTAGTGGTTGCGTTTATTAATGCGCATCTTACCTGCACAGGTAAGAATCCTGGAGCGCTTCGGCAAATGGACAACAATGCGTCAGTCTAAAGTCACATGTTTGTTTTGTGTTTGTGTTATTTGTGATGTTTATTTATAATTTCGCTACAATCGCCAGTGGTAAAATGAAATGTATTTCTGTAAAGGACATAACGATAAAATAATTCTTTTCGTGGTTGATAAACTGAAGAAGTGCCAGGAAATTTTGAATATACGTTTCAAATATAAATTAAAGTACCGTGACATTGAACTGCCTACTGAAATAAATGAGACAGGTGGTTGGAGAGAGACAGTTTGAAGTGCTTTTTTTTCATTACAGAAAACACATTTCATTTTACCATTGGCGATTGTAGCGAAATTAACAAATAAACATCACAAATAACACAAACACAAAACAAACATGTGACTTTAGACTGACGCCATGTTATCCATTTGCCGAAGCGCTCCAGGATTTTTACCTGTGCAGGTAAGATGCGCATTAATAAACGCAACCACTACCGCCAGCCAGATAGCCCGGACTCCAACCGAAAGAGCAAGAAAGACAGCATATCAAAATTTCAGCTGACCTGAAATTCTTGTTTTAGAAACGTTGCTAGCTCCCGTACTAATAATATTATCATAAAAAATGCATTTTGTACTTATGGAGACATTTTGTTATGAATTATCACTCTCATCTAAGAGTAGCTGTAAATTTTGTTTAAAGTAACGGAATCTAGTATTTTATATTATTCCATAATTACTATAACTGGAGTTGTTCCTACAGGTCTTACTAAGGGTAGAACTCTTTAACAAATGAACAATATTAATGCCGATATCTCGATATCTAAATCATTTCCAAATCAACAATTAGACAATGTTGTAACCATAGAAATAATTTAGTCAAAATCATTCAAATTTGTAAGTAACATAAGAAGCACGTCTAGTTAAATTTGTTAGTAATAGAAAAAAATCTGAGGTGCAACATATGGATAACAGAGACTGAGATAACATCATAAATTCAAAAAGCCGTAATAAAGGCAGTTTATTAAAATTTGCTACTGCTACAAACTGAAAATTAATATGAAGAGAAAAGAATGGAAATACAAAAAAAATGAATCAAAAGCCCCAGGGAGTATTTTAAAACAGACAAACACAAACATCTATACCCATATCAGTTCAACAGAATATCAAAATTAATGCTAAATTCCTGCCTGACAGCCTCTGGACTACTGATTATTTGGAAGTTATAACACGGATACTGAATCCCCGTTGAAGACACACACCAGGTACCTAAATTCCAGTTTGCGGCCGCTGCACTATTGCTGAACTAATCTGAATCCACGTTGAAGACACACACCAGGTACCTAGATTCCAGTTTGGGGCCGCTGCACTATTGCTGAACTAATCTGAATCCCCGTTTAAGACACACACCAGGTACCTAAATTCCAGTTTGCGGTCGCTGCACTATTGCTGACCCAATTGAAGTATCTTTGAACACACACACACCAGGTACCTAAATTCCAGTTTGCGGCCGCTGCAATATTGCTGACCCAATATGAATCCCCGTTGAAGGCACACACCAGGTACCTAAATTCCAGTTTGCAGCCGCTGCACTTTTGCCGACCCAATTGAAGTCCCGTTGAAGACACACACCAGGTGCCTAAATTCTAGTTTGCGGCCGCTGCACTATTGCTGACCCAATCTGAATCCACGTTGAAGACACACACCAGGTACCTAAATTCCAGTTTGCGGCCGTTGCACTTTTGCTGACCCAATTGAATTCCCGTTGAAGACACACACCAGGTACCTAAATTCCAGTTTGCGGCCGCTGCACTATTGCTTACCGAATCTGAATCCACGTTGAAGACACACTTGGTACCTAAATTCCAGTTTGCAGCCGCTGCACTATTGATGACCCACTCTGAAGTCCTATTGAAGACAAACACCAGGTACCTAAATTCCAGTTTGCAGCCGCTGTACTATTGCTGACCCAATCTGAAGTCCTATTGAAGACACACACCAGGTACTTAAATTCCAGTTTGCAGCCGCTGCACTATTGATGACCCAATCTGAAGTCCTATTGAAGACACACATCTGGTACCTAAATTCCAGTTTGCGGCCGCTGTACTATTGCTGACCCAATCTGAAGTCCTATTGAAGACTCACATCTGGTACCTAAATTCCAGTTTGCGGCCGCTGTACTATTGCTGACCCAATCTGAAGTCCTATTGAAGACACACACCAGGTACTTAAATTCCAGTTCGCAGCCGCTGCACTATTGATGACCCAATCTGAAGTCCTATTGAAGACACACATCTAGTACCTAAATTCCAGTTTGCAGCCGCTGCACTATTGCCCGTCCTCTACACTTTACAGTTGAACACAAGTCACTGGGGTTGCTGGTTAATGGATTCAAGTTTCCTGCATTCTGTCTCTAGCTCTTCATAATTGTAATTTTCACTATTTGCTATCATATAATGTAAAGTATATTAATAAAAATGTTCTCTTAAATTCCACTATTTACTTGTCTAGATTATATAAAATATCAATATAGTTTATGAATAACTGTAACTTCTTCCTTTTATTATAAAATCACAGTAGGCTTATAATACGAATATATTTGATATTTATTAATTAATTAGTTTATTGAATAGGTCTTCGTGTTAGGCATAACTGAAAACTTTCAACTGGATGGTAAAAACCCTTACATAACTATAAAATCTACAGTGTTATTGTGACAAATAATCACATATCCTGTTTATCTTTAAGCTTAGAACATGTAACTTCTTAGGGCAGTGATTGTCGCTAGCATACACCTGAGCTTAGAACAAATAGTTTTTCATCCATAAAATCCCAGTATAAATAAACCAATTCGGATACTAGTGTCATACGGTTGTCAAGAGACTTTACCATAAAACATCCCTTCAAGAGTTCTTGTTAATATTGATGGTAGTTACCATCAATGTTACCACCAAATAGGGAAAATTATTGAATTTGCATTCAAAAAACGCAGAGATTTGTGAGGCATCATTATTTGGATGAATTTTTATCATTATGAAATATTCCCACGGTTGAACCGGGCAAAATCTTAGCCCGCTTTCGCAACCAGGGACGTAATTTGGTAATACTGTAACTTTGTTTCAGCAAAATCAGAACAGCTACTACTAAATTGGCCATGTTTAAGAACTTCCTTTCCAGTCTGAGAACCAAGGGTCCACGAAAGGACCTACGGCGTCCTTGACAGCGACCGCATCAATTTAGCGAATCAGAACTTTATTTCAGTTTGCAATCCCAGCCAATATACTTAACTTTTCCATGCATTTTTATTCCGTTTCGGAGTGCACCCTACGACCAGTAGACATAGAATCCAGATGTACGGCCACTAAAGGATGTAGTAACAGAATGGTTTAGCGAGGTAAAAATCCATTATAGCCGGAACTTTATTTATTTATTCTTCCAACGGAATTACACCAGTAGTACACGTAATAAGTTAAAAATAGTATAAACGATTAATAGCACTAATAATGTTTACATATATAATTAAATAACAAACAGTGTTAAAAATAAATAATCAACAAAATAGCGAATTAGTAATAAATATAAGTAAGTTAACAAATAATCAACAAAAAGGTAAAAAACAAAGAAAATAATAAATAGTTAAATATAAAAACGAGCAACAGCAATAAATGTGTGGTGTATGATAAAATTAAGGGTACTTTGGGATTATACCGACCACACCAGTATGAAGAACACAAAAATAGAAATTTATAGAAACAAACATGATAGAACGAAAAAACAACTCTTCAATTACAAAATTACAAACTTACAAGCATTTCCAGGTATTGTGATCGGTATTGTTGTCGCTGTTATCTTATCTTTCTCGAGAATCCTGATTACGGCAGGCCGCGCGGCATCACGTGATTTGCACGGTACATCGTTGCCTTTCCATTACAATTCAATTTATATTTCTGATTAGCCCCTCTAGAATTTGATATTTTACTGATAGGTACTATCTCGAGGGATGTTTTTCTTTCGTCGACATCAGCGCGGGGCAGCACCGAAGGTGCTGCCGAAGCCCGCGCTGATGGCCGGAGGCACTCGCATTTTGGGTGGCGGAATGTGATCAAGAATAAAAACAAGTTTTGAGTGTTTTTTTAATAAAAAGTTTAGTTTGGTAAATGTTTGTTTTTGTTGAATTTTTGTGTTTGGAGAAATGTAGAGGTAAAACACGGAAGTACAACAAAGCGATGCACCAGCTGAACGGGCGGCGAGACTCTGCAATCACGTTATCTACTAGACGCTCGACTTTGACCTCTGTCTGAGGATGGGGAGGGGTTTGCGATAAGACAATTCCTGTTTTATATTGACGAAATATTGTTCTACGCTAATCTAGTAATCAGTAGAAACGAAATGTGAAATAACGATTCATGTCTGGGTGTGGTCGGTATAATCCCAAAGTACCAAATTAAGTAACAACTAAGTAATACAAAATTTGACAAATGCAAAAGTAATAATATATAACTAGCAACATGCAAGAAAAGGTAAATAATCAGGATTATGCGTAAACATAAATAATAATCAACAAAATCTTAAATAAATAAATAAACTTTCATTTACAGCCTATTGTATCATCACTACTGCATATTCTCTCATCAATCAAATAACTTCACCCACAGTTCTAATTGGCTTGTGGAATTACTGTCTGAATACAAGAAACGCGCTCCTGAAAAGCAGGGTGTCAACTTATACTAATAGTGCCTGAAATAAGAATATACGTTACTAATGCATCGCCTACCTGTGAATGCTGAGATGACTCATCATGACCTTCTTCATCGACCTCTTATAACTTTAAAGAAGAATTACTAGTCCTAGATATACACTTTGATCAGCTTTGCATCAACGTTAACCTGAATGATGAGCCTGAAGTTCTTCAGCAGCCGTTTGAAATTTTGCAATCACAGGTTGAGGTAACCTTACCTAATTCATTTTCTATAGAAGATCCTGCTACTTGGAATGTTAAGTTAAACTCAGTAGAGGACAATGATGAATACAAAACACAGTAGTGGACTTTTAGAAATCCCTGCGAACTCACTATGACAATAAACAAACATTGAATCGAAATTTCCTTAAAGGCACTTTTCATAATGAGGTTGTTTAAAGAGATTTGTTATTGTACCCAGTCAGGTGATAAGTTTTGTTGTATTGATTGCTATTTATTTCAACCAGGTGACGCAAAAAACATTTTTTACAGGTTTCAGTGACAGAAAGCACAGCTTCGAACTAACGGAACTCAAATTTCATTTACATTTTCATGATCGTAGGCATCAAATTCTTACGTAAATCACTAGACAAAAACAATTAATCAAGATTAATAAAATAACGTTTATGCAGTGTCAAGAAAAGGTAAACTTTTGGCGAACTATCTCTCAAGTATAGTTTCTCGTGTACAGGTTTTTAGTAGTTACAGGTTCACCAAGGAGACACAGAGGACTCCGTATCAACTTCAAATTGTTTATATATTTATATTTATTTTTTTTACTAAATTGTTAAATGGGTCAGTTTTTTTATTGTTGGCTGAGCGTTAGCGAAGCCTATCACTTGTGGAGCTGAAAAGATTTTCTGTATGTCTGTCAGTCCGCATGAAATCTCGAAAACCTACTATGACCATGGACTTGAAGTTGTGCATGAATCTTAATTTCTACCCAAAATTCGATGATAGTGCGTTACTCCATGGAATTTCGCTGAGCGTAAGCGAATTATTTAACACTGGTCTTGTGGGCAACTATGATGGTAACGAGAGAATAGCTGAATAAATAAAAAAAAAACTCAATACACCGATAAGGGAATAAAACACGTGACAACACATTTAGCCTAACATACCTACACTTACATAATTTTATAGTGTTTAATTGTATTATTTAAACAATAAATTTATTGAAATGTTAATGTATCATGTGGTATAAGAGATGTCATGAAAGTTTTATATGTAGACTTTAAATTTTGCATGAAAGTTCGTTTCTACAAGAATGATTTCTATGGTGCGTCATTTTATATTTATGAAATGAGTTATAAATTGAAAGTTTTGCATGCCACTTCATCTAGCCGTTACGGCACGTAGAGTGGCGTACTTCTACCTTCTTGTACTTCAGACCGTAAGCCGCGTAACAGGCTTAGCTAAGTTTCGATGCTGTGGGAATTATTTCAACGACATTCTGTTTAGATATGGTTCATCCCATTGGTCTTCACCTGACTACTGCCATAAGTGACTAAAAGTTCCTTGTAATCATGCCAGACCTGATCAGGCGAGGAAAAATATCTTGCGTATATAGAAATGAAATTTCACCCAAGTTTAATCCCATATAGATTATTTCGTCCTCGATATACTCTCTTAGTAATAGGATTCACTGACGCTTCAGCCAAATTCCATGAAGGCAAGTGAACTACCGTAGGTCCGCAAATAAAGTTTCTTTAAACTTTCAAGCCTATAGCTCAATTCAGTATCGAGTTATCCCCTTGAGTTCATTCTGTTTTTAAGATATCCTGCGAAAGATTAGGCTTCGCTAACGCTTAGCCATTCCCTATGCAGGCGGACGGACACCCACCATCACGGAATCTACGCTATGAGCAGGGTGACCAGACGGATATTCCTGAAAAGGATGACTTTTGGGTGTGAAAAAGGAGGGTATTAAAGCAAAAAGGAGGACAGTATTAAATAATCATATAAACTTTGCGAAAAAATGTATTATGCATTATTGAAAAAACGCACATTTTAAATTAGTACTATGTTTAAGCATATTATAGTAAACATAAAAAGCTCAAATTGGATTAGTTTTGGAATATAAATCGAAAAATGAAAGATTATTAAAGATTATATTACCATATGCTATGTAACATGTCATACATGTCTTTGTCTTCACTAATTAATCGTAAGGTACCCGATTAGAAACCGATTATAACAATCACGGATACTAGTATCCGTGATAACAATTATACTAATAAACACTTTGGATACTGTTATTATGTTTTTAGTGTTTCTATTTTGAAAAACATAAATTATCTGGTGCATAGCCTATGATATCTTTTCTTGTGTGTTCTTGTGCTTATCGATTTAGAATTCTTAGTTGTGGGATCTACACAATGAAATATATTTTGACCGTTTTCAAATACATAAATTAATATTATAAACGTAATAAAAGTATTTTCTATGAAACCGTAAATTAAGGAAGTGTGTGTGTATATGTATATACAGGGTGATTCATGATGTTCTCCCCCCACTTCTACAGCACATTTTACTAGTAAAAATAATGAAAAAATGTTTTGTAAACATAGGTCAGAAAACGCTTCGTTAGCGAGTTACAGCTAGCGAAAGATTTCGCCTGAATTCCTGGGTAAAGAGTAAAATAAAGCCATACTGAACTTTTGGAAAGGTTAATTAAGTAAGAAATATCGTGGATTCTTATGTAATTTTACCTGATAAAGCTAATAAAATAGGTTTCAGAACTGTACCTGTAGTAGTTTTTGAGGGATTCAGAGTTAAATGCAAAAAATTGGGGCACGAAACAATTTTTTTATTAAGTTTGATGTACAATAACTTTGTTAAATTGGTAATAAATACATAAAATCAACAAACATTAATTGTAGAGAATTTAATTCTGAGAAAATTGATATAATCAAAGTCTAAAATAAAACAGAAATAAGTACCAAAAAATCGATTTTATTCAGTATAATACATTACTAGTTTTAAGCAAAATTAATCAGGTTGGGTCAACCGTACGCACCTTTTTATAATAGATGTTCAAAAATGAGGCCATCATTTATATCATATCAATACATTTTGCAGCACGTTTGTGTATTGCTTTTTTGCGTTTCTTAATTTTTCAGGACTTCCCTGTATCTGCACAGCCGAATCCATAATACGGGCAATTAATTCATCACAAGAATTCACTTTTGTCTTGTATACAATGTCTTTTCATCCATCCCCAGATGCAATAATCCAATGGAGATAGATCTGGTGATCTTGGTGGCCAAGGGTGAGGCCCTCCACGACCAATCCAGTGTCCAGGAAATTGATGATTTAAGTAAGCAGAAACGGCACGTGAAAAGTGGGGAGGTGCTCCGTCATGCTGGAAGTACAAATTTTGTCTGAGATGTAAAGGAACATTCTCTAACAGCTGCGGCAACTCTTCTTGAAGGAAATGCAAATAGAAACTCAGCATTTCTGGAATCCTCCTATTAGGGTAACGTAGTTTCATATTCTTCTACAGCAGCTCTAGCATTACCATTACAGTAACCCAAAATAAAAACCATATCAGCGCATTCCTGTGATGTAAATAAGTAAGGCATTTTTTCGCTGAATAAACAATTCGAATTATAACTCACAGAAAAATTGCATTTAATAACACGATTCACAGAACCCGATCTCCTGCTGTAGCTTGCAAAACACCACTAATACACAGTTCTAAACGTAACAGTACAGAATACCATTGTTGATCAGCTGTTATTCGTGCGTTACCAACTTAGAAATTAATAAAACAAAAAACTGCATTTCGATGATTAGTAAACAATAATGGGAAAATGTTTGCTTCATTTATTTTCGAACATCTGAAGTAAATTTTTATAAAAAAAAAATACAACGTAATAAAACATGATATTTTTATTTACAAACAAATTCATTTAACATTTAATCTTGTTTTCTCAATTTATCTCATCATTAAGGAACAAACATTTTGTTTTTGTTTTATTTTAACTAAATACCGTACGGTATTTCTTTACAGCTAGTAATGTATTTATACTGAATAAAATCGATTTTTTGGTACTTATTTCTGTTTTATTTTAGACTTTGATTATATCAATTTTCTCAGAATTAAATTCTCTACAATTAATGTTTGTTGATTTTATGTATTTATTACCAATTTAACAAAGTTATTGTACATCAAACTTAATAAAAAAATTGTTTCGTGCCCCAATTTTTTGCATTTAACCCTGAATCCCTCAAAAACTACTACAGGTACAGTTCTGAAACCTATTTTATTAGCTTTATCAGGTAAAATTACATAAGAATCCACGATATTTCTTACTTAATTAACCTTTCCAAAAGTTTCAGTATGGCTTTATTTTACTCTTTACTCAGGAATTCAGGCGAAATCTTTCGCTAGCTGTAACTCGCTAACGAAGCGTTTTCGGACCTATGTTTATATAACATTTTTTCATTATTTTTACTAGTACAATGTGCTGTAGAAGTGGGGAGAGAACCTCATGAATCACCCTGTATATATATATATATATATATATATATATATATATATATTATTAATTGTATATATATATATATATATATATATATATATATATATATATACAATTTTCGAGGCTACTACGCTTAAGAATAGACCGCTAGCAGGGTGAGATGAGAATTAATACATTTTGTTGTTTTTCTCCTCGTTTTTTGTCTTGTCTTTTAGTTAAGTAAAACTTGTTTTATCTATCAATGACGTGATCTGCACATATGTTTCCCATGAATATAGTATTTTTTGTTATTACTAAACACATACAATATTATATGAGTATTGTTAATGTTAGTATGTACTAATACAAGTTCAGGCCTAGTACACTAAATAGGTCCATTAAACAATAACTGTATTCTATTTCAAATACGCATGTCATTCATGAAGAATTTAAAACAGTCCGATCATTTAAAAAAGGTATAGGTGCATAATAAAATTTGTTTTAACTAAAACCAAAAAGTATTCACATAGCCCACACGTAGTTCAAAATAGCATGTTAACAACAATTATGCATGTACGAGTGTGAGGACTAATTTTAAAGCGATTACAATTCAATATGCAACATGCAAATTCACAATGACATAAAGCTGATGCATACAAAAAATAAAAAACTACAATCAATTCGTGATAATTAATACCTGTTATACTATTATTTCATTAACAATAACAGTCTATTTTTAAACATTATAAAGACAGATATAGACAGAAAGGTTAATTAATTAATACAAGCGTGATTACCACATAATAGGTTTTAAAATACCGGTTCAAACAATAGAAACAATGTTTCTTGGTTATCACGGGAATTATAACTTTGGAGGTTGGTACAGGGAAGGCGGGTTACCCCTCCAGCGGGTGTTTCCCCCACTCTCAAATCTGTGGCGCTATGAGCTGTGGCGCTGTGAGCACTCCGGCCAAATCTTTGGCGCTATGACCTGTGGCGCTGTGAGCATGGATCCGATTATTTATTCGGTTGTGTTGGCGCTGTGAGCACTCGACCAAATCTGTGGCGCTATGAGCTGTGGCGCTGTGAGCTGTGGCGCTGTGAGCATGGACCCGATTATTTATTCGGTTGTGTTGGCGCTGTGAGCACTCCGGCCAAATATGTGGCGCTATGAGTTGTGGCGTAGTGAGCACATTCACGTTGTGGCGCTGTGAGCTTAGGCACTATGAGCCGCCACCGGCCCGAGTGCTCACAGCGCCAACACAACCGAATAAATAATCGTATCCAGGCTCACAGCGCCACAGATTTGGTCGAGTGCTCACAGCGCCAACACAACCGAATAAATAATCGGATCCATGCTCACAGCGCCACAGCTCATAGCGCCACAGGTCATAGCGCCACACATTTGGCCGGAGTGCTCACAGCGCCACAGCTCATAGCGCCACACATTTGTTGTGGCGCTGTGACAAAGGCATATCAATCAACCAAGTCCATTGATTATAAGTATTAAACATTTAAAATATTTAGCAAAATATCTGGTAACTTAAAATTACATTTTTAAATAAGTTTTAATAGATATATTTGCATTTACTAGATTCCTGAAATAATATATTTATTGTTATTTATCTATCCATTCACTGTACGATATGCTGTTTCTTCCTCTATTCGAATACTATTTTATAGCAGATCCTTTCGTTCACTCGGTCATTACATCCATTCGTTCATTTTGTTCAGTCAACACAATGACCGGTAAAACACGCTCTAGCGGGCAGGCTTAGTAACTCTGTACTGTCCAGTTCAACTGAACGGGTCACAGCAGTGAACGATACCGACTGAGCCAGATTAGTCAGCTGATCAAATAGAGTGAGCACCGAGCAGTGGTGGGGATACTTGGAGGGGTGGCAGAGGGGTATTTACCCCATCCTGCGTGAACTCAAATCAACCAAGGTTTTTTTGTTAGCGGTTTACCTATAACGGTTTTATTTCTAAACACATTTATTCAATTCAAGTATTCTCTTAGTCAGAACTCAGTGATAACCCATGCATTTTATAAACTTGTTAAGAAAATCTCATTAGTTTAGATTAGATCTATGAGAAATAGTTTAAACGTAGGTACACACAAAAAGTAGTGTTATATCTACAGTTTTGTGGATAGCAAAATAATTTTTAGTGTTATGTGTAGATTTTTAGTTGTTGTACATTGTAGTATCAGTTGTTTTGAGGAAATATGTTTTAAGTGCTATTTTACATACAAAACTAAAAAAATTTTCAAAACTTCTGTGGTAAGTACAATTGATGTGTGTTTTTTTTTAAATATATGTTTTATGTGTTTTAATTAAACATATTTTTTGTAAAGAAAATGCCAACAAAATTAAAAGCCTATCTAAAACAGAGTTTTCATTTTATGGATGATTTAGTTACATGTTACAAAATCACTGAAATAGGCTTGGCATTTTCAGTAGTAACTTGAGAAAAATCTCTAGCATTTTACGGACCAACATTCCTTTATGTTCTGACATTAAGGTTTAGTTAAAGAAAATGCTTTGAATATTTTTTGTAAGTTTTATTTTTGCATAATTATTTTATTAATCATAGTACTTTGCTGAAAAGAATTGGATATATATACAGGGCGTTTGAAAAAGGACTTTACAACTTTGAAAATTCATATAAAATTTATTAAACAAGGTACAGAGCTGGTTTTGGTGTTTTAAAGGAAAACAGTTCATGTTTTAGCTCGCGTAGTCCGCTAGTGCCTAATCGAGCCGCACAAGCGCTAGTGACAGTTACATTAAACATGCCTGCCTTCACTGGACCGGAGCGAGCTAGTTGTGTGTTTTGGTTTGAAGAATCGAAGTCTGCGACAACAGTTCAGCGTAATTTTCGTACCAAGTACGCTAAAGATCCTCCTAGTAGGCCTACATTGTATGAGTGGCATAGTTGTTTTGTAGAAACAGGGTGCTCAGTGAAACATAAAAAATCCTCAGGTCGTCCAAGCACATCTGACGAATTCGTTTAGCAAGTGAGACAATGTTTTGTAAATAGCCCTACGAAATCGACCCGGCGTGCATTTCGTGAGTTGCAAGTACCACATACGACGGTTTTGGCGTGTGTTAAGAAAATGTTTGCACTTGAAACCATACCGATATTCGCTTTTACAAGCAATTAAAGACACTGATAAGATTGCCTGTAGGAACTTCTGTGTGGATATGTTAAATCGAGTGGATGATGATGAACATTTCTAGGACAACATAATCTTTTCTGACGAGTCCACTTTTCACTTAAGTGGCAAGGTAAACACACAAGAGGTAAACAAGAGATCTGGTGGCGGCTACAGTGAAAGTGGCTTCACTGCAAGGGGACAGAGAGGTTACTATAGCCTCAGCCTACTTCCCCAACCCGTCAACAAGCTGCCCACCGAAAGAAATAGAAAGACTATTGCAGAGCTGCAGAGACAGAGGTTCGGCCCTCATTCTCAGCTGCGACTGCAATGCTCACCATACGTATTGGGGAAGCACAAACATAAACAAGAGAGGTGAGGAACTTCTACAGTTTATGTTCAGCAATGACCTAGTGTTAGAGAATAGAGGGTCAAGCCTAACCTTTATAACTAGAAATAGGGACATAACCCTATTTACAGGACTCAAAAACATAAATATTGAAAGGTGGCACGTCTCCAAGGAGGCCTCACTATCAGGCCACTGTCCAATTAGGTTCGACATAGAGGAGATAGGGGAAAGATACGTGGCCCACAGGGTTCCTAAATCTACCAACTGGAGAGGTTACAGAGATTCCCTAGCAGAAGAGTTGGAAGAAATAGGACCCTTTCAGAAAAATGAATTTGAATTAGAAAGGTCTGCACAAATAGTAGAGCAAGCTATAATAAAGGCCTACGAGAAAAACTGTCCTCCCAAGCAAAACCGGTTGAAGAGGGATGTGCCGTGGTGGACTGGGAGGTTGGAAACATTAAGAAACAAAACGAGGAAATTATTAAAATGGGCATAAAGGACAGACAATTGGCTCCCTTCTCTACAAGCTCAAAATGAATATAAAAAAGAACTTAGAACGAATAAAAGAAGAACCTGGAGGAATTTTTGTAAAAATATTAAGTCTTCCTGAGGCATCCAGGCTTCAAAAAAACTCTCCAAACGGAGCATACTAATCCTATGGGGACTCTAGTAAAGGACAATGGAGACCTAACAATGAACAGGAAGAAGACCTTAGAACTACTTCTGGAGACACACTTCCCGGGGGTCAGCTAACTCGTAATGAGGATACTTATTCTCTATATGGAGGGGGATCCAGTCGGGAGGTGGCAAAAGCCAGACAGTTGTCTAACAGACTATTCACACACGAAAAGGACAAGATACAAGAATTGGAGTAGAGCCTCGGGTTTAAGAATATCCAAAATGTTTATCTCCTTATGCAAAAGGGTGGATAGCTCTCCTAGACCAGAATAAGGAGGATATAAGACTGATATTAGGAATGTTGACAGGACATGGCCCCCTGAGGAAGCACCTTTTGAAGGTAGGCCTTAGTCGGAGCAGCGAATGTAGACTCTGTGGAGAAGAGGAGGAGTCAGCAGAGCACATTTGGTTGGATTGTCCTGCCATCGTAGAGACTAGGAAAAGATACTTGGGAGCATATCTCCTCAGCCCCAAGGACATTAGAGAACAGGAGCCCTTAAATCTGATTGGTTTTTGCAAAAGCCTCGGTCTTTGAGGGCACAAATTAAAGTAAGGGAGGCGCAAAGGTCCTTTTAGGACTAAGTGCGGGGACAAAGTGTCCTCTTCCCTCAGAAGGAAAAAAAAGTAAACACATAACTGTAGGATTTGGGGCAGCGAAAATCCACATGAAACATTACAACATGTTCGTGATAGCCCTAAAGTGAACGTTTTTTGTGTGTCGAGCAAGAGGAAGGTGTACGGCTCCTTTTTTTCCAAGAGAGAACCATCAATGGGATAGTGTACTTTGATACGTTGCAACAATTTTAAATACCACATATCGATGAGGATGACCGAGAACGAAATGTTTTCTTTATGAAAGATGGCGCACCACCACACTATCTAACTGAAATCCGAGATTTTCTAAATGACCGCTTCCCAGGTCAATGGATTGGCCGTGATGCGCCAATTGTATGGCCCCCCCTTCCCCAGACCTGACACCGCTAGATTTATTCTTCTGGAGTTTCATGAAAGATGTGGTGTACGTACCTCCTTTGCCAGCCACTCTACCTGAACTTTAGCAAGAATTTACGCTGCTGCTGAGCAAGTTACACCTGAAATGCTAGTGCGAGTCTGGGAAGAAATCGACTAGCGATGGGATGTCTGCAGAATAACCAACGGAAGCCACATAGAACATCTTTAGTTTAAGGTAAAAAAACTTGAAGTTTTTCTTTTAAAATAACACCAAAACCAGCTCTGTACCTTGTTTAATAAAATATATATGAATTTTCAAAGTTGTAAAGTCCTTTTTGAAACGCACTGTATATGTGCGTGTGTGTGTATATGTACACAGGTGCGTCTGGGACAGTGGAACCCTTGCCTCTACATGGGATGCCAATTCTAAAGGCTTGTTCGAATATACAACATAGAAATAAATTTCACTTTACAATTACATCTATAAAGAACTAATCTAATGGATTCAGGAAAGCTCCTGCTTTACAAACACTACTTTCCTCCTCTTTTCTTCAAGAGTTGAAGAGTAGACTCACATGATAATGCTTCAGCACAACCTCCCCACTCTCTTCCCACGGTTTTGAGGCTAAGTGAATTAAAATACAATTAAAACCGATACAAATAAATTACATCTGCCTAAACTCACTACAATAGTGTATTTAGGAGCCCTGGAAGGCTACTTTCTCGAAATGTGCAAAAAATATTGCAATCCTCTGAAAAGGATTAAAGAATTCAAGTACAATTTATACTTGAGGAGTTACCTAAAATTGAACGTCTTATGATTTTGTTTAGTCTTAATAACTTAAATCTCTGTGTAATCAATTTAGGACAAGTCACCATATCTATTCTTTACTTTTAACTAACAAATGTAACTTGTTTCACGAAACCTCTCACACCATTTGCTGATTAACGAAATCCTCTTTCTACAAGTCTGTATGCATGATAACTGTAGAACGAGTTTACCTTGAAAGTGGAAATTTGGTTTGAAATTCTAACTCTACTACCTCTACATCCCTATTGCAAATTTCGGTCCATTACAAGTATTGATTTCTGTCTGTCAAAAAGTGACTGGTTACATTGGTCTTATAGAGGTTCAGATTCAGATTCATATCTTTATTGTCATTAGGCAACAATGGTGCAATAGACATGGTCAAATTTTTACAATTATTGTCAATTATTACAACTTAAAAATCTTTCATACTCTTACAACAACTCTCTATCTTATAACATGGACTCATAAAAAACTGTCAACAAGCAGATATACAGTACAACAATTATTTAACAAAGATAAATCAACAACATCAACGTAACAAGATCAAAACAAAAGATCAACAAATACACACAAATAATAAGGTAATAAATAGAATAATAAATAC
This sequence comes from Homalodisca vitripennis, assembly GCF_021130785.1. Lineage (NCBI taxonomy): Eukaryota > Metazoa > Arthropoda > Insecta > Hemiptera > Cicadellidae > Homalodisca > Homalodisca vitripennis. Next base: position 174,790,857 of record NC_060210.1, read on the forward strand.
TTAATATTAATTAAAAATCAACAACTAAACAGAAATAACAAAATAATAAATATAATAATAAATACTTAATATTAATTATAATCTTAAGTCACTAATATCACAGACCAGGTCCTCATCAATGCTGTAAAAACACTTTTATTTTAGCCATTTGCTTAGAATAATTTTAAACCTATTAATACTAACTTCCCATGCACTTTCAGGTAACTTATTAAATAATTTAATTTTCATGTATATATGGATCATTTTTGTTTTCTGTAGCCTTATAGAGAATTGGTCAAGCATATGTCTCTGCCTTGTATTATAATTATGTACATCTTGACGGTTTTGATAATTACTTAAATTTTCTTTAACATTCAGTACACAGTTATAAATATACATACATGTTAAGGTCATAATTTTAAGTTCTTTAAAAATGGTAAGCACGAATTCCTATCACTTACATTTGTTATAACTCTTACAGCTTTCTTTTGCCATATAAAAGATCTTTGTGATTCATTACTGCCTCCACAAAGTGTTATTCCATAGTTTAAGTTACTATGAAAGAATGCATAGTAAGCTCTTATGAGACTCTCTAAACTTACACAATTTCTCAATTTACGGAGCAAAAAAACGACTCTTGATAATTTTGTGCAAAGCTGGTTGACATGACTTGACCAGCTAAGGGTACTATACAGATATAGCCCAAGCAACTTTACCGGCCTAAAATTACGATATATGTCACTATTTAGAGAGAATACAATTTGTTCAGTTTTGTTCTTGTTTACTGATAAATAGTTTGCCTGAAACCACTCAAGTGCTATCCTCATAGAGTGTTCTTGCTCCGTTATGAGGTTTTTAAGATTATGTTGTTTATTAATGAATGTTGTGTCGTCAGCATATAAAACAGAAAAATATGGCATACTATAAGCAAAATCATTAATTGCAACTATAAATAAAAAAGGCCCAAGTACAGAACCTTGAGGGACCCCCAATTTTTACATTTTTAAATTCAGATTTATCATTACCTTGAACAACCATTTGTTTCCTATCACTAAGGCATGACTTAAACAACTCTAATTCCTTATTTCTTATTCCGTACACATGTAACTTTTTTATTAACAGTTCATGAGAAAGACAATCAAAAGCCTTTGACAAATCAATTAGTGTGGCACATGTAATACTTTTTTCTTCAAAATTAAACAATATATTTTTCAACAACTTTTTCTACAGCCTTGGTTGTATTTAGTCCTGGCAAGAAACCAAATTGCTCTTTACAAAGGAGTTTGTTATGGTGGAAAAAATGTATAATTGCTCTTTGATACAATACTCAAATCTCTTACTAAATATAGGTACAAGAGATATTGGCCTATAATTTTCTGGAGATTTTTTTTTCTGGAGGATAACTATGTTGGCTATGAGAAAAACAATTAATGTAAAAGATTAATCATATGGCATTTTTCAATAACTTATCAGCATATAAGTTAAAGTTATTTTGTTAGATTAGTTGGTTTCACACAAAGTTTAAACATATTTTGGGCATCTGGAATTTTATATTCAAAACAAGCTGTTGTGTTGACAGCCTACTGATGCCAACTGGGATGGATAGAGCATGAATCTTATGTATTGAAGTTCAAAGGTGTATTATATGACTTTCTTGTTTGTTCAAGTACAGTTATATGTACAAATTGTATAAATAAAAGTTAGGGTGTTTTCATCTCATATCAAAGACCATAAATCCATCTCAGATGACTAACAATATTAGCACTGTGATACTACAGAGTGAGAACTGGTTACAAAATGGCTCCCACCTATAATTTTGACTTTGGGATCAAACGTAACATACATAGTCTTGTGGTTAATGACCTATAAGTTGAAAAGAAACCTGAGGGTTGTCTTACAAAGTATGTCTCGTGTATCTGGATGACAGGAAGGACTTTCCTCAAACTCTGGTCAAAGTTCTGTAGTTTGCAGAAGGCTAATTTAAAATTGACATCACAGAAATGTAACTTCTTTAAACATAAAGTTAAGTTTCTCAGCCACGTATTGTCCAGAGAGGGAGTGGCAACTGGCTAAAAAAGCTGTGTGCTATCAAGGATTGGGCTGTTCCTATCATTAAGACAACTGCGGAGTTTTCTAGGATTATGTAGAGACTACAGAAATATTGTTAAGAATTATAATCTTGTCTTAAGCCTCTTGCATAACTTTTTGAAGAAAGAAGTCAGTTTTCCTGGGATGTCCGGACAAAACATGCATTTGTAACGTTAAAAGAAGCCTTGTGTTCTGTTTTGTCAGTTCCTCAGCCAGGTGAACATTTCATCATGGATACAGGTGCTTCAACGCAGACATCGGTTCAGTACTGTCACAGGTAACTAATGGAGGAGAGAAGGTAATCACATATTTCAGTAAGACGTCCAAAATGGATTTTAACTACTGCGTCACCAGAAAGGATTACTGGCTATTGTGAAAACTATTAAAGATTTTAAAAAATACTTAAATGGCCAGGAATTTACCATCAGGACTGACCATTCTGCATTAAAATGGCTACTATGATTACATTCCGACCATCGGCTAGGTGGATGCAGCGGTTACTTAAGAAAAGGGTTAATTGTACACAGAAAAGGGTGTATTCACTCCAACACAGGTAATTATAAAAAAATGTGCCAAGAGTAACAATAAATCTTATCGGTGTCCAACCAGAAGAACAGTGGATCTAAGATGCATTGAGACGAGGCAAAATGAAGATCCAGGACATTGGAGGCATGATTAAGAAAAAGAGGAGGATTGTTAGCCAGAATGGAGTAAGATTTCTCATCGCATTAGTTTCTAAAAGAGTTACTGGTATAATAGAACTGATTGACAATTGATAATGGTGTTTATGTCGGCAATGGGAAGATATCAAATGTTAAGATAAAGGTTTTACAGAAGGTCCTATCAAAAGGCAGTGACAAAGGTTTTGCAGGAATTTCGTGCTGGGCTGTTAGGTGCACATTTGACATTAACAAAATGCTAAAGAAGTGTGGATGAAGCTTTTCTGTGTCAACTGTCAGACAAATGTGGACTGTGGTGTCAACATTCATTCCTAAGACCGAGGCTGGAAATTATTTTATAATGATAGTGATGGATTATTTTACTAAATGGTGTGAAGTTTATGCAATACATAATCAAAATCAGTAGTCTGATTCCATTGGAGAAACATTGGTTTAAATATGAATGTCGCTACTGAGTGCCAAAGCAGATACACAGTGACCAGGGGAGCAACTTGGGATTTTCCCAATACTGAAAAGGAAGACAACACCACTGCACCTCTACAGGTAAGGTATTAAGGTACAGCCTGAAGGTATGTTGAGCGCTATAACCGAGTAATACCTGAGAAAGGTTACCACATGCCAAGGAGACTGGCATACGATACTGCCTGTTTTCCTGTCGACATACTATCAAGCTACAGATTATACACCAAGTGATATGATATTTGCCTGGGAATTACACCTGCCATGTGAAGTGTTTGGTGCGCGACCCGACGCTCCTTTTGATTACGTTAGTAATCTAGAGGACCGTCTGCAAGACTTCCATTAACTGGCTGAACTCAATCCGGTCTGTGTGAAAATAAAGACTGGCTACGACCTAGCTGTTACCTCGTCCGCACGGGTTCAATGTCGTTCGGCTAGCTTTGGCTCTAAAAACCATAACGGAATAAGGGCATCTGTCCGAAGGTGCGGCCGCTCTGGGAAGAGCCTTATACCAACGTTTCAAGAATAAACGATGTGGTGTATCGAATACGTAGGTAGTTTGGTAGATTTAAGGCGAAGATGATGCATCTGGATCGATTGGCACGAAACCATGGCAATTTGGATGTTGGATACAACACAATGGTCAGCTGTTAATTGTGTTTAAACGATATGTTAGTCAGCGATTATTACTGTGCTGGATGATTGTAGATAGATATTATTGGATATTTTGATAATTTGCTGTACTGTATTGTTTAACAAGCTATTTTATTGTAGAATCTTGGAGCATTGGAAAAAAGTTTATTGTACTATCACTAGTATAAAACGAATACAACATTTTCCAATATAATTTTTATTTTGTGCAAGGCCTTCCTGAATCAAAGATTCCATCATCAGGCACTTTAGAAAGGCCTTGCACAAAATAAAAATTATATTGGAAATGTTGTATTCGTTTATACTAGTGACAGTTCAATAAGCTATTTTATTGTTAAGCTTTGTTATATATAATAAACTTATATGCTGTATTATTTATAGATTTTTGGAATCAGTGTTGTTTTATTTTACTAAAGACCGAAATAACTGACAAAATAGTCCACAACAGTATTTTCAAGTTTTAGTACAAATAACTTTAACATAAGTGTTCTTGAGGCAAATGTGAATCAAAACAATATATGTGGAAATAAAGAACACATTGAACACTTATATAGATGGGTCAAAGATTAGGTCATGGGTTTCGATTAGTATATACGATGAAAAAGATCAACTTTAGAATTGGCATAAAATAACATCAATTATTGATACTGGAGACTTATGTGTAATAAATGAAGCTCCTTAATATGCAGACCAGTCAGAAAATGGAACTGCTGCTCTTACAGTATTATCTGATTCTCAAGTAGCTCTGCAGAAAACATACACAACTTGGAAAGGAAAAAATAAAGAATGGCACCTCGTTTTTATAGTCCATAAATGAATTATCATTAAAATCCAATAGCGTTACAGGACGTACCCGGATACATAAGTATCAAAGAAAATGAAGTTGCTAATACAATTGTTGAACAAGCTAGTGATGATATAAATTTTCATACAGACCATAAATAATTACAAAATATATGTGCATATAAAGAAATGACACAAGAAATTATTATATTATTAGTTTAAATGTGAGAGTGTGAGTAAAAGCTCATGGAGATTTCTCAAATTTCACTATAGGCCAATGGTACAAATAGTGCCGATAAGCAAGATGTTGTCGATAGTAATGAATATTTTAAACAGACACTTTAATTATAAGGTGCAGGTTGATGTGAGTGTTTTTGCAACGCATCCCGATTACACCAGATGAAGTTATTATTAGATAACAGACAAGGACGTAGACAGCAAGGAGCCCCTCGCCCTCCAATTATCACTAGGGAATGAGCGGTTGACTGTCCTTGCCTTACTTTCTGCCGACTACGGGAAAATATCAGTCGTCTCGACCCCTCCCCCAAATCTTTTCCTGACTACCTTCTTGATAACAGATATTCTTAATTGTAAAAAAATCTATGGATGGTGCTCTGGAATCATATGGCCATATATTCAATAAAAGTATTTGGTATATTAAGAAATATAAAATATGTTCGGACATTTAAAAACTTCATCACATTTACCAATGGTAAAGCTTATTAAAGTCTTCCCAGTCACTATCAACCCTTCTTCAAACGGATCATTATAACCTCTAGGAGCACGTCTTTAAATTTATATTAAAGGTAAAAATAAGCATTTTAAATTACATATGAAAGAATTATATTTATATATAAATATATCTAGGTTAAATCAATTTACACACACACATATAAATATATATATATATATATATATATATATATATATATATATATATATATATATATATATATATATAATCTGAAAAAAAAACATGTTTCTCAACAAATTGCTTATTGAATCAAAGTTAAAGGGGGAAGATGTGGCTATATGGGATCTAATTTTTATAACTAAATACATGTAGTCTCATGGTATAATTTCAAAGCCCAAATAGAGAGAGAAAAAATTTGCTCTGCGGTCTGTAGTCTCCGTCCGTGTACTGTCCTGTTCTGTCGTTATTTTTTGTCGAAGAAGAGAGGTTATGTATGTATATGTGAATTCTAACCTATTTTGTAAATAGGTATTTTGTAAGTTGTAAATAGCACATTGTAACAGTCACTGAGTGCATAATATATTGGGTTCTATGGTAATGTTGAAAGTAATTTAGTCTAAAACGGATATGAAAATGGTTAACAAGGACGCAAGGAATAAAAAAGTTAAAGTGTTTCAAAAGAAGAAAAAATACCGAATCTTTTGATAAAATAATCAAAACTTTAGAAAATGTTGAGGTAAGCTAAATGTAGTAAATATTCTAATTGTTAGAATTTAACATGTTACTTAACCTTGATATGCTAGAATTCAGATCTAAAATACTCTTAATTTCTTAAAATAGTATATTTTTTATTTCCAAAAGATTTGTTAAGTGGTTACAAAAGATATAATATGGTACAAAAATGTATTAACCTTTTGAAAGCTAAGGGCTTATGGAGAGGGTGGTGTGGGCAGTACCAAGCATTTAACCCTAGAACTGGCAATGGTGTCACTCTGTACTGGCGGCTCTATTTTAACAGCCTCGCAGACGTTTCTTATAATATATCACATTTCATAACTGTTAGTCCAAATAATATTTGTTTATATTATAAACTATTATATGTCAATGTATTCACAACTATATAGAGAGCATTATAATAACAATATCCTATTGGTTTCCATGGAAACATTTTTGTTTTTTTTTTTTTACAAAATGTAAGAAAACAATTTTTTTGGACATTATTTTTGTAAATATTCCGTTGTGTAACTGCTTAGCAATAAGCTTTACATCAAAACTGTAAATGTATAACTTATTCAAAATTTTGTCTTGATTCCAGAAATATATAATTATTGTAACTTTTACCTCAAAACGTATGTGGTAGCTACAGGGCTTTGTATGTAAAATCACGTGTATTTACTTATTTCCAAAAATGCGTAGATTTCTAAATAAATATTATTTTTCGTGGGTAAATATAATCTGGTAAATATTAAGATCAGCGACTAAAACCGCTCTAATCGCCGTAATTTTTTTGCATACTAACATAGGTTAACGTAATTTCACCGAAATAAAAAATCGTCCCGATTATCGCTAATATATAAAAACCAGTTTTTTGGGCAGTACAATGTTGGCAATACAAAACACTTAAATAACAAGATTTTCGACTATCAAACTATAAACAATGGCCGACCAATGGTCGTTTTGATGATGAGTTGACCAGTAGTCACGTGACAAACAGGAAAGTTTCCGATTGGCCGGGCGGATCACGTGACCTGTAGGAACGGCTTCGATAGACCGCCAGACGTAAACAAACAAACCACATGGACAAGGAATAATTAGTGAAGTTATTGAAATGGCGTGCGATGGTTCTTGTCACACGCTAAAAAGACCCTAGCTTCCCTATTCAAACTCAGATCATGCAATGCTTGCTCTTTTAGAAAAAAAATTAACTTGAGCTTGCAAAGTCCAAGCCCAGATCACGCCATGACTGCTTACACACACAAAACTCAGACAGAACTAACGCAGGTTTCATTACAAGCAAAAGATAAGCGGCGCGCGTTTATTACTGATAAGATAAGACGAGTTTATACTAGAATTAGTACATGGACTACTGCCCTACGAACTAATAACACCAAAAAAACAAATAAATGCATTGTCAGTCAGGTTTTTCAAATTTTGTTTTTTCCAAAAATTTTTTTTGGGGTGGGGGAGTAAACGGCTACGGCGATAATCGGGACTACTTTTTTCGGTGAAATTACGTGCCCTGCGAACTAATAACACCAAAAAAACGAATAAATGCACTGTCAGTCAGGTTTTATTAATTTTATTTTTCAAAAAATTTTTTTTGGTGGGGGGAGGGAGTAAACGGCTTCGGCGATAATCGGGACTATTGTTTTCGGTGAAATTACGTTAACAACATGTGTTAGAATGCAAAAAATTACGGCGATCGGAGCGGGTAGTCGCTGCTCCTATCTTAAGATTTGATATAATCTCATGACTGCAGGTTTTGTACTAATAGTTTTTTTTTCAAGTATGACAGATAAAACAAAAATAAAATGAAAATCGAATAAATTTTAATTCACCTTATTTACATAATATGTACAGATATATACAAAGTTTCATTTTTCACTCAGCGTCACCAGATTTATCGGTCTCTAAAGTTTTCACCCATACTAAAACTATAACCTAAGAAAGCTAAAAAAACAATAATAACAACACTAAAACACTATAAAATACAATTTCCACAAATACTATTGGATTCGTAACCTCAAACACAAAACCCGGCACTTGTTTACAGTTTCACAACAATGTGGTTGACCCGTACTACTTTCACGTCAGCTGTCCATAGAGAACGATGTTTTTACGGTAAACAAAGAAGACAATAATCGAAGTAAGAACCGTAAATCGGTACTATAGTTAATGCTGTTCCAGAATATATCAAATACAAATCATTTATATGACCTTAATTGCCTAAAGTTTCAATAACTGTACATGTCTACTTTGGCGATGAATATTCGTCGTTGCCAAATCGGACGGTCCTTTGGCGACAAAAATTCGTTTCATACCAGCTGGAGGGTTAATACAGATCATATCCCTCATTGCTAAGCACTGTTTTTATTTATGTAGGCTAGTGTTCCACCGACCAAATAAATAATTCACAACTTTTAAAAAAATACAGTTTACAATTAATGGAATGATTTAGACTTATTATGAAGAAGGAAAAGTAGGATAAGTGTATAACTTAAAATGTTTGGTATTTTATTTATTTATTTGTACCATGGTATATTTTATTTACTATACCACAAGTATAACGTTCTTTTTCATCAGAAAGGCACCCAAATAAAATCTAAATTAATGACAAATTAAATGGGCTGCTGTACAATAAGAGGTCAACACTCGAATATTCATGATGTAATCCACGATATAACATAATATACGATATAAGTAATTAATTGTTGGAGAATTTAAAAATTGCGATCAGTATGAGGACATTTTGTGAGATATTTCTATATATATATAATATATGTGTATATATATATATATATTATATATACATATACTTATATTCCTATATATATACCTGTGGGGAGAATACTTTCCTCCATTTCATAAAAGCGGTTGCTGACTGCTATACGGGGAAAGCTGTAAATATTGTAATGTTTTTCTGCTTTGTAGGCCATAGTAGGTGTTGTTATTTTGTAATGTTATTGTTCAAATTTATGTTATTAAAATTGTAATATACTGTTCTTGTTTTTAATGTATTATAACTAACTGGGGTAGGGTATGATAAGCGGACCCCGGTTTTTTATATTGAAATTGGCAAACGATATTACTTAATCATAACCATCGATAGGTACTTTGGGATTATACCGACCACACCCAGACATGAATCTTTATTTGACATTTTGCTTCTACTGATTACTAGATTAGCGTAAAACAATATTTCGTCAATATAAAACAGGAATTGTCTTATCGCAAACCCCTCCCCATCCTCTGACAGAGGTCAAAGTCAAGCGGTTTAGTAGATAACGTGATTGCAGAGTCTCACCGCCCGTTCAGGTGGTGCGTCGCTTTGTTGTACTTCCGTGTTTTACCTCTACATTTCTCGAAACAAAAATTCAACAAAAACAAACATTACCAAACAACAACTAAACTCTTTATTGAAAAAAACATACAAAACTTGTTTTTATTTTTGATCACACTCTGCCACCCAAAATGCGGAAAGTGACATCGGCTGCCCCGCGCTGATAATAAAAAAGTTTGTATGTGAGGATTTTTTTTTTATTATTTGGTCAGGAAACTTTCACCAGCAGGAAAGTTTTTCTGAATGAACTGAATTTAATTTTAGATTTAACTTTTTTCAGATACATAGTTTAGGTTAGCCGTAACTTAGTCTGAAGTGGAATGTATCACCGACACCGCTGCCCTACAGTTTATGCAACACCCCCATTCACGTAAATGCAACACGGCAATACCATTTGATTGAATCACTTTGCAATAGTTTATTTCTGAAAAAAAAAAAAAAAAAACACTTTAGGCCATAGTGGTGATCTGTGATAAACTAAAAAGTTTAAACTTTAATGAAATTATGTTGAATTTCATTGTATTATATTCGAATAGAAAGTGTTTTGGGGTGTATTGTTTATACACTAATTTTATGACAGATGAATGAATACGAAACACTGATGTATAAAGAATCCTGAGAACAGGGACAATAAATATTCAGACTGCAGCGGGCCAAACATTGGCGGATGTCTGCAGAAACAGTTGTTATATCGGGCAATCCACCCGTCCCCCGCCATAGTCTGCTCGGTTGACTCGGAGCCGAACCTTCAGCGCGCGTACTGTTACCGTGCAAAAAACTTAAATAATCATGAGATGCCGCCACGGCCTGCCGTAATCGGGATTCTCGAGAAAGATAAGATAACAGCGACAACAATACCGATCAAAATACCTGGAAATGCTTGTTGATTAATGTAATGTTAGTTGTAATTTTGTAATTAAAGAGTTGTTTTTTTCTTTCTATCATGTTTGTTTCTATAAATTTATATTTTTGTGTTCTTCATACTGGCGTGGTCGGTATAATCCCAAAGTACCACATCGATATAATCAATCGATACTGATTGGTTATTTTGAACAATTAACTTAAATAATCTATATCAACAGCTGTAAACACTTTAAAATAATACTCGGTAATGTAATATTTCAATTTTATATAAATAGCCTAACATTTGATTATTAAAAATGGCATTAAATTTTAGAAAACTATATGACAATGCTTTGAAAGATGATAAGACATGTTCTTCAACATGTTGGACTCGTACCGAAAAACGTATGTGAAATTTGTGGGAAAGAAACAACTATAACTGTGAAAGGAGCAAATATGATTGTCTTCAGTTTTCCTAATTTTGGTTATAATAATTTGTTTGATCACTGTAAATATTAAATTCATATTTTAATTTAAAACATATGATTGTTATTGAGGACTATAGATACTTTTATATCGATTGATAGTCTAGGATTTGAGATACGAATATTAGGTATTGATGACTAGATTCTTCGATATAAAAAACTGGGTCCGCTTATCGTACCCTACCCACTAACTGTTATGTACGATTACTATACAATGTCAAAGTTTCATAATATATTGAATCGTTCGATAATAACAATCAAATAACGAATATAAGCCGCTTATTAAAGGCTTCCTGTAACAAACAAAACGGTGCAACATGTAGTTATTTTTTACTGTTTTGAAGGATAAATGTGTCTTGACACCTTGTGACACAGATAAAACTTGTACTTTGCCAACGTACTTGTGACCATTATAAGATGGGTAGTATTAATGTTGATAAAACAGGTCCATTGAATGGTAACCTATTACCAGGATAACATGTTACCAACAACAATATGTATTATTTCATTAACAGCTGGGCTGAATGATTTGGTATTCTCATAATGACTTGGGTATTAACTTACTTGGTAACCAATAACAGCTGAGGCCATTTCATGCAAGCAATGAGGCTAAGAATAGAAATATTACAGGATGGAATGTTATTACTTGATATAAATAGGTTAAGATTAGGTTATCATAAGTTTATCATAATAATACTAAAGATAAATACACCCAAAAGAAAGCGGAATTATTTTTTAGAAGCTATATATTTTCAAATATTTTACCAAAAAAACCTTATCCCATTTCAAAATACTCTCCATTACAACTAACATACATTTTGTCCCACTGGAAACATTGTTTGTACTCATCTTTAGAAATGGTTGACAGCTCTTGCCTCGTTTTTTTTCTTGACCTCTTCGATGTTGTCAAATTAGTGTCCTTTTATGCCCCTTTTTGTGCGTGGAAATAAGATAGTATCTCATAGTGCCACGTCAGGCGAGTAAGGTGCATGGGGCAGGTGAACCATACCATTTTTAGCCAAAAATGTTTCTTTCCGATGTTCCATTTGATTGTCAGTCAGAACCTGAGGAACAAATTTGGTACAGTAGCAACTCTATTCATTCCCAAATCTTGTGTTAAAATTTTCTGAACCGAGCTTCAGGATAACCCACTATCTCTGACAGTTGATCAATGGTCTGTGAGCACAATCTGTCAAATTTTTTCAATATTTTTGTCGATTCAGGCAGTTGATGGATGTTCAGAACGAGATTTGTCATCATTTGATTTGTCATAATTTTTAAATCGAGCAAACCACTCGTACACTTGAGTTTTTTCCATAGCGTAATCTTGGTAAGCTGTTTTCAACATTAAAAAAATTTCAGCTCTATTTTTACTGAGTAGAAAACAAAATTTCACAGCTGCATGTTGTTCACTTAAATTTGCTATCTTAAAAAATCAAACAAAAACAAAACAGCATTAGCAAAAACAATCACTGCAGACTAACGGAACAAGCCAAATTGACAATGCAGGTTCCTTGCTATAAGTGCGGGCATTGGGGGCCCCACCCCACACTTTTTTGTGAAAGAAGAAAAACATCCAGGAAGAGTATGATAAGCGGACCTGATTTTTTAATATCGAAACTACCAACAATATTTAATTTTTATACCCATCAACATAATCAACCAATAGCAATTAATTTGAACAATAACTAAATCATCTGTACACACATTTTCATATTCTAAATGAAATTTGCTCTTCATGTAACTTATTTTTAAATAAATAAAGATAGTTAACTTTAGAAAAATAAACAAAATAACACTAAAATATCACTTAATGTGTCTCTTTCAGTTGCAAAATTTATGTTTTGTTGTTACGTTTTCTTTATTTTTTAAATGACATTTTTCCTGTCACCTGTCTTAATTTTATCGTTTGGTTATGGTTCCTTTATTATTTGACATTACGTAATTGTTTAAACTATTTTTATTAATTTAAAATATGTAACTTTAATTTAGCATTTAAGTTACGTTGGTATCGATTGATAGTTCTCTTATTCGATATATAAAGTTTCGAAGCTTGCAATAAGCTATTTAAAAACCGAGACCGCTTATCATACTCAGTCCAAACATCCTTTGAGATAGTACCTAAATTCAAAGTCAGATCACGTGAGTGCTCATAAATGTCGTTTTTATCTTTTTATTACTTATGTATATATGGCCTGTATCAAATAGTAGATAGGGATTGAGTAGTACCCAATAATTGTGCTGAATAGTGAAAATTTGATGTAAGCAGTTTATAATTTTATTAGTATCTTATATATGAAATTCTCGTGTCACAATGTTAGTTACCTTGCTCCTCCGAAACAGCTTTACCAATTTTACCAAATTTTATATGCATATTCAGTAGGTCTGAGAATCGGCTACTATCTATTTTTCATACCCCAAACTGTTCGGGGTGGTCCATCAATTAAATTTAGAAGATCACAGATTTCAAAGTGCCTGCATATTGGAAACTGCAAATACAAGACAGTTGCGTTTTGTTATATAGCCAAACACTATTTGAAGGCGCTAAGTTAAGATGTAATTTGTGTTTCAAATAGATTATCTATGGTTGAACTCAAAGCTTGAATTTTATACCACTTTATAATAAAGTACATGTACGTGTACCTTGCACCTTTTTAAATTTTGTTGTTTTTCCAGGACACCTCAGCCTACCAAAAAATGTAAATCTTCTGTCATTCAATTTTTAAATATGATCAGTAATTAGCATCATTAAGTAATTTTAATTCTTTATTAAATGTTACTTGAATTATTGTGTGTCTGTATTAATGTCTGTAAATTAACGTGATTTTTTATTCAACCATACACTATTCAAACGACTATGCTGAAATTTTACATGGAGATTCTTAAGGTCCCTGAGATGAATATATGTATATTTTCCTTGTTGAATCCAAGCACACGAAGATGAGGTCTGTATATGCTTGAGGATTGTAATTCTGTTTTTATGTTGTCTGATGAAAACAGTAAAACCGGGCAGAAACTAAGGTGAAAGGACGTTTGATATTATTTTTTGAGCTAGTTGATAAGCCATTTTTTTACGTCTAATCTAGTCAAGCCATTAAAACTATTGTCTATTTCCACCAAAAATGTCACCATATTTCCAGGTAAGACAGGTTTTCATCCTACTTTAATCCATCACATTCTTCAGGAGACAAACCGCTCTTAACGAACTGCTGAAGTGTCGTCTGTGACACTTTAACTCTTTTACACATCTTCTCAAGCGCATCTTATTTTCTCTACAATATGTTATAGCTCTAATCATATTATCTGGATCTCACCTCTTCAAAAGAGCCTGTTACTTTCGTCCTATGAGTTTTCGTAGCATCTGAAACAGAAGCACATAGCGTTTTGGAAACACTCCACTTGTTGAAGGTAATGTGAAAACGTTTCCACATTGCCCTCATGCACATGTTTGAAGTTACCCATACTAAGCAATATTGGAATTAACGAAACAACTCGACTATACATGATCTTTTGTTTCCTTGAAATACAACAATATATTCCCTATAAGCTCTTTACCAAATACTCTTAAGTGCATTACCTTACACCTCCATGACAAGTTAGACTAAATAATATCTAAAACTTACCTCTAAAAACTTTACAAAAATCATAAAACAAGAATATCAACGCACCACCATTAAACACAATATCAAACACACACTTAGCGCTTCTCAGTGAGAAATATAAACTAGAGAAATAGTTTGTGATGTTTGCCACTAGCACTTAGCAGTTGTAATCTTTGATGTTTCCACAGCACCCTCATGTTTCTACAATGGCTCCCCTCTATAAATTGTTTTATATGTATTATGGAGTGATGTATTATAAATTTAATAATTTAAAATGGTTTTAAAGTGGAAGAGTTAAGTTCAGTTGTGGTCTAAATAAAAGCAGAATAGAATAAGTTGTGTTGATTCTGGATAATGTACAAACTTTATGAAATTTTGCAGATTGACATTTCTAAAGTTGAATCATTTAAAGATCTTCCGTTATCACCATCTACTTTAAAAGGATTGTTAGAAAGTGGTTATGAAAAGCCTACAGAAATTCAGAAAGAGAGTCTAGTGCTTAGTTTAAAAGGATCAGATATTCTTGGTGCAGCTAAAACAGGCAGTGGCAAAACTTTGGCATTTCTTATTCCGGTAAGTCTTACAATCATTATGGTTTATAGTTTATGCTATCACAAATTTAAAATCATGTTTAAAGTTATTTTTATTTGTAGGTATACTCATAATGTAATATGTAAATATATTAAGAAACTTTTCGTAACTTAGTTAAGTAAATTAAATTTCAGTATATTGATTCGTAAGAAGCCAAATATTTTCTCACAATTTAAGTTGAGCATGCTAATCATCCACCAAGAGCCCTCACACTTGTCTTGTTAAATATTTTCTGTTTTTGTCACAAATATGTTTTAATGTGTTTTGTAACCCTTTAAGCTTAGATATTGCCACCCTGGTGACATCATGCATCATCGACTTATTAACAACATGGCTTTATTATTGTATCTAATTATTACTCTGACACTTTAATCTATCCATTAAGGTTTGCCAAAGTTGTTCCAACCTTTATATAAAAAAAACATAATGCTAAGAATATATATTTAATTCTAAATGTTGAAGTTGCATGAAATTTTGGTTACAACACTGTGTGATCAGTTGACAGCACTGCTGTGATTTGTTATTGTTGTAAATGGCATGCATTGTTTTCTTTTGGTGATTTGTTGTATTAGTGTTTTGATTCCTTGTTGATAATCTGAGTTCATTACAATTACTAGGATTGTTACTATTAATAATTACTTGTCCAAGATGTACAGTAGAGAAGGTGTGCCACACTCTTTCCCTGCTGGTAAGCTGATGTCACTATAGGTCGACCGGCCACTACACTGCATTGTATGAAGCCTTGTTTCACATCTTTATCACTTGGAATGTGTTTTTAAAGGCAGTTTTATTTAAATATTCTTTATATTGATAGTCTAATGATGAGACTATGCCTTTATGTTAGATTACAGAAAACCTTAACTTAGGCTTACAATTGAAATAAAGATTTTAATTACAGCACCATTTTCCACTATCACATTGTCTTCCATCTGCATCGGTTATTATTTTGTTTCAATAATGTCTTGTAATTTGTTAACTATTCATATGTAATTGTTCAAAACCTTAGATAATGTTCCCAATGGTTAGCAAATAATTGCCACAATAATTATTGATTAAATTTTCATTTTAATTTCAGTAGTTAACAATTTATGGATTGTCTTACTTAAAGAACATTTAAAATGCCAAATCTGAAAACTACACTCAGTTTTGACTTCTTTTTATACTACACATTACACAGATTTTTTCTCTCAAAACAAAAGAGGGTTTTCTTATAAAAAAATATCCAAAGAATGGCTTAATTATCCTTTAAAACGTTGGATTTGATATATTTTACTCTTTGACTGCAAATTAAACAGATAATCTTCAAGCTATTTTGCTAGTTTATAACTTTCTTGTTTTTTAAATTTTCTTAATCTTTCTCCTTTCAACTTCTGGCTTGTAGAATTTAATCATCACTGTGATTTTTCTTTGTACAAATAAATCTATGATTTGATGAAGAAAGTTTGTTAAGACATTTTCTTATCCTAACAGCTTTTTATAATTCCATGTTAGCCATGAACTTTTGAAATAATTAGTTCAAGGCTTTTTATATTATTTAGAAATTCATCACTAGGTTCTTTAAGCCCTCCAAGTGACAGTTCATATAGCCAGTTCATGTCAGTTTTGGTTTGTAAGTGAAATCACCCAGGTGTGGGTAAAGTTTCCTAAATTATTTCGATATCTTAATCCATTTTTAGATGCCGTTTCTTTAAGATTTTTATGGATAAGTTCACTGCTTTCAGTTTTTTTTTTGTCTTCCAAAGTAAATTCTTCGTTTTCACTGCTACTACTTTCCTCAGAATCTTTGCAACGATTAGTTTCTGTTAATTCTTTGACAATATTCACACACCTTTCCCTCAGCACTTTTCCAACATGAAACTCACCTTCAATGTACATATTTACTTTAAGTTGTCCTGTTTTTTCTTAGCATCTGCATTCTCATTCTATAAAGTAATTCTTTTAGACTGGTGTGTTCTACTATTCCTCCTTCACTTCTTAGCAATCCAAAGAGGTTTCCCAGACTATCTTGCTTTAATTTTGCTGTTAAGAATGTAAACAATTTAAAAAATCTTTGTAGGTTATCATATAGCTGAAACAGTGATCTTGACATCAAAATTCTCTTTTGAAATGTTTTCCTTTTTTTGTGTTTAAGGGTTTCAACAGAAATATTATTACCTTTAACATTTTATTTCCTTTAGGCTTAGGTAAAAGGTTCCATATTTTCCAAAATTTTTACAAACTTGTTTAAAATACTTTTTTTCTAGTCTCAATCCATTTACTGCAGATACATTTTGACTCAATATTGGAAAAGGGTACTCTTGTATTCAATACATCAAACTAGTTGTTTGTTAAATCAATAAAGTTGGGCAGCATTTTTTTTCTTAAACCTTCTTTTTTATCATTTATACTTCCATAGAGCACATGCAGTTGTATGGGACATTAGTAGTACTGCCAGCCTAACATTTTGCATTTTAAAGTTTTCACATTTTATGTGTTAACTTAAAACAAGAATATATTTCAGTTTCTTTGGCCTCAAAACACTGTATGTTCTGCTACTATTGTGCCATCTTTTAATTAAAATCTGTGCCAATATACCAATTTCTTATGAGTTTCATAACATGTGCAACATCAACAAAAAAGTAAATATATCTGGCCGTAACCTCAGACTGAAAACAGCTGACTTCACTGTTTAACTCCTCCAAATTCTTTCTAAACTCCTAAATTTTTCCTCCGGAATCAGATACAATGTCAACTACTACAAATTCTATTTCAAACAGTTTTTCAATAACATTCTCAAGATGTTTTGTTCATCATATAAACAATGTTTACAAAAACTGGTTGTTTCCAACTCTAACATAATACAATGTACCATTATGACTTTTGCTTGGTAATATGGTTCTATTATTGTATCAGTAACAGAATCATATTTTAGAACTGGTGTAATTTTATCTTGTCGAATTGCTGTACAACTAACTTTTGAAAGCTTGTCATATTTCTTCCTGCAAGCTTCATCGTTTCTATGACATCATCAACAACACTGATTTTCAAGTGAATTTTAGAAGCCAAGTTTTTCAGAGTGGACAATGTAGGCAGTGATATTTTCACTTCATTTCTTAAGTAAACATATCACCGCTTACTTAGATATCATATTGTAAATGCTTTTGTTATATCTTCATTACTCCAAACGTGTACTTTCTTATTTAGTTTTAAAAGTTATTGGATTTGAGTTTTTGAAAATATCTTTTAATTTTCTTTTGTCTTTTACTTTTCAATTTCATCTTTAAGTTTATTATATATGATCTCAAAATCTACAGCTTGAGATAAACATTCTGGTTTAGGGTTACTGTACTGATTTTCTTTTGTGCTTTCAAATAAATTCTGAAACTATTTCTCTGTATTGTTTCATTTGTTGTATCTAATCCCTCTGCATTGCAATCCTGAATATGTATTCCTAAGAATATTTTTAATAAATTAAGCTTAACAAAATATAAAAGTAATAAATGCTACGTTTAGGCTGTTTAAAAAGTTGTTTAAAACATAAATAAAACTAACAATCAGTTGATGGTACGTCACTAATAAATAAGTACATAATAACAAATCTCATATAAATACATACAATTTCAAAAATTTTCTATGTTTAATATTTAGTACAGATTTTTCTATTTTTTTGTGCGTACAAAAAAATATAAATTTTAACTTGGTTTATTTCACATGGTAATTTGTGTTCAATATAATGCCTTTGCCTAACAAATATACAGGGTGTCCCCAAAAAGTCCCGGGTCGGTTGAATATTTGTTTGCAAAATATTTAAAATAGAGCTACAAAACCTTACACAAAGTTACTTGACATAAAAATCTATTTTATCACATATTCAGTCATCCGCTACTTCCTCAGGGGGCGGCCCGCTAGAGTCAGAAGAAAATCTTAAATGTAAGCATAGGTTTATATGGCATATCAAATAAAAGTTCTTTATTAGTAGAGTACAGAGCCGCAAACCCGACCTCAAACGGACAACCGACGCTCAAAAATGACAGCTGTTCAAAGATGGCATAAAAGTTTGCAACTTAGGTTAATGTAATACAAAAAATACACTGATGAGCTTTTTGATTTTAACTTTACTAACCTCCAAAACTGTTTACAATTTAATGAGTTTATTCAAATGACCCTCAAACACCTCAAGAAACACCTCATGTCCATTTTTTAATGTTAGGAAAGTTAAAGTAAAAAAATCTCATCAGTGTATTTTTGTTACATTAACCTAAGTTGCAAACTCTAGCCATCTTTGAACGGCTGTCATTTTTGACTCGGTCATCCGTTTGAGGTCGGGTTTGCGGCTTTGTACTCCTACTAATAAAGTCCTTTAATTTTGATATGCATATCAACCTATGCTTACGTTTAAGATTTTTTCTTCTGACTCCTAGCGGGCCGCCCCCCCTGAGGAAGTACGCAAGTAGAGGGATGACTGAATATGCACCCTGATAAAATAGATTTATATGGTCCAGTAACGTTGTGTAAGGTTTTGTAGCTCTATTTTAAATATTTTGAAAAAATATTCAACCGACCCGGGACTTTTGGACACCCTGATATAATGAAAGTATAATCAAAATATATGTAGTGGTCCAAATAAGTTCTTTAACAATATTGTATTTAAAGCTATCCATTTTTGGTAATAAAAATCTCATTTTGGTCTCTTAAAGTTACTTTGCAGTAAACAAAATAGTAAATGAAAGGGTCTTTAAATGTAATCAATTATTCTATGTAAACATCGTTTCATGACAACACAACCATATGTTTAATTAATTTAAACCACTATTTTCAATTTGTTTACAATAGTGTAAAGCATAGAGTAAGCTTAATAGTAAAAAAAATATCCAGATAAAAATAATTAAGTTTTGATAAAAATATACTTTTAGCTGTACATTTTAGCAAATATTAAGTATGCATTATTTGGTCAGTACTGTGATGCAGATATAAAAGAAAAAGTTATTATCTAACGTTTTAATATAAAGTTAAAGACTGTTATGAAACCCATATTAGTTGCTTTTTGGCTTCTCAGTCCTGTGTATGCATATATATGTTCTTGATCAGAAAACAAGGCAAAATAAACTACGGAAAAAACAGTAATAAGACCTGAGTAAATTAGAATAGTCATAAATATACACTTTTTGACAGATTTTCTTGATCGTGGCAACAAGGAAAACTCAACATTGGCTTTGGAAATATAATTCACTCAAAACCAAAAGTTCTCATACAGGTGCAAAGCCTATGAAATTGCTTGTGAAGCTGCAGGTAACTACTACTATCAGAATAAAGTGAGCAGTGTAAGGAACTTGGATAGATATAACAGCTCAAAAAAATTCCACAATATTATCTTTCCCATATAGACAATAGTATTAGGTAGAGGCAAAAAGTTGACAGCTGAGTATAGTGATTTTTCCTTATTTTCCTTCAAAATACGCTCCTTATGCATTCACACACATCTTGCATACAACTGTTAAAAAAATCCTGAAATACATTTTTCGAAGGCTCCCTCAGTTAAATCTTCACATTTGTAATCATAAAATCTGAGTCAGCACAAAATCATTTCAATTTTTTAATTTTGTATAAAGACCAAAAATAGAATGTTTTTCAACATTCTGCTGGTACCAGGCCAGGGGGTAGGGAGAGTGCATTGTGCTTGGCAAGGCAATGTCTCGAAGCAAGGCAAAAAGTGGAACATTGTCATGCAACAAAAACCAATGTTTTGTTGCCCATTTTTTGCTTTTATTCCGATGACATTTCATAGTCATTTGGTAATCTCCATGTAGAGTTTTTTTAATAAAACTTTGGCCTTCAGAAATTAACTTGTGAAGGACTTAGCTGTCACAACAAAAAATAGACCTTTAACATCATTTGCTACCTGGCTTTATCCAAGAAACATTTTACCTTCCTTGGTTGTATTTTTAAGAAAGAATTTGCAAACAGTTCATGTTATGTAGAGATGGGAAGTCTATGGAGGATGTCATTTAATCTTTTACTGTACCCTTAAATTTTATTAAGTTATTAAGACATAATAAATATTAATATAGCACCCTTAAATTGTATTAAGTTATTAAGACATAATAAATATTAATATAGCACCATTAATATTGTTAACATGAGTTTAATAGATCTCATTTATTTGTCTTTAAATATTTTTATTATCTGTTGCAGTTAAAAAAATTAAATACTATTTATTGCTGATATATTTGTACTTTTATTGTGATGTAGAGATAATATTTACTATATTAAAATTCATTAAACTAATGTTTGGAATGCCTCATCTTGTTTTAGGTACTTGAAGTATTGTTCAAGAAAAAGTGGACTCGATATGATGGTGTTGGTGCCCTCATCATTACACCAACCAGAGAACTTGCTTATCAGATATTTGAAACTCTTAGAAAAGTTGGTTTCTACCATGACTTTTCTGCTGGATTAATTATTGGTAAATTAATAATTTTATCATTGTTATGACAAAATAAAGCAATAAGTATTCCTTGTTAACAAAAACATTCCACCAATCAATCCTAAAAACTGAAGTTAATGATCTATAACAATAAATTAACAATAAAAGTTTTTTTAAGGTAATTGTCAGAGTTGTCCATTAATACTGTGTAACTATACTGAATTATTCAAGGTTTTGTTATGCTGTCAGCCAGGATTGTTATATACCCAGGTATTTTTATAAATAAGAGTAAATACATAATATTCTTTTAAATACTAATGTTTTTTAGAAGTTTATAATAAAATGTCCCAAAGTAAGTTTGAAAACCTTAGGAAATGTATGCAAATTCATTTTTCAGATTTGCTCAACACTTGAAAGTAATTGAAATTAACAGAAATCAGAATTGGAACTTATCAGTTCAGTTTAAAAAATTAGAAAATATAATCAAAAAGGTGTTGTAATCTTTTTTTAGAAGGGGATGATTTGCAAACATTGAGGTAAATGTTGGAGAGAAATCCATTCATGCCATAGGCCTAGGTCTACAGTACATTTAAGATGGTACACAAGTTAGCTGCTATCGGCACTAACAGCTAACAGTTAGCTGTTATTGTTTGCAATAACATGTTAAAAATATGATTATCTGTTAATGATAACGGCTTATAATTTCTATTCAGTGTAGATTATCCCATTAGAAACTCAAAATTGAAATAACTCAAAACTCCCATAAGAAATATTGAGTTTCCCAAAGTGCTAGAATGCAATTCTTATTTTGTATATAATGTTCGGTTTTATTTCTGGTTTAATGAACTTGGCAACAAATTTAAAACTACACCGACATTGAAAACAAATTATTTAGGATAAATAGACTAAATCTCGTGTGTTTGACAATTTAGTGGTTAACAACGCCTTGCATCTCTATAATGAGTGGTCTTGATTACACTTAACCATCTTACTGCGGTATACACTAATGCGTCTGCCCCAGTCAATGTGTTATACTGTTGTACAATATCTGTCTTTAATACATTTAATTAACTCCTTTACTGTGGCCCTATACTGAGGGATCTTGAATACTCTTAACATGCAGTACATGCTACAGAATCTGCCATATTCTATGTTACAGTAAATTTTAATGATTATAAAGTAATATAGAATTAATTATAGTTTTACACTAACGTTTAAATAACCATTGATGGGTGACCAAAATGAGCAATATGAGGAGTTTTTAGGCTCGGGACAAAAAAGGTTTCATAGTAAAACATTTTGCTGAAATTTTTGATGCTGATTATATCTGACTGTAGTGTTGCTAATGCACAGAACAAAATGTTTCTCAAAAATGTCATTCAGTTTGTGTTTTAAGAGCTTTAATTTTTTTTTAATTATCTCTGATAAATATGATTTTAAAACATTTTTATATCAAAAATAAATAACAGTGGTTAGTGATTTAGCTCCCAATTTCACAAAAAACATATACCCATAAGGCCTCTGGGTACAAAAGACAGTCATTACCATTTATATCAATATAAAAGGGTTAGTATATTTTTTTTTCTTTTACAATTACGAATTTTTATGAAAATTTATATAAATTATCACACATTATGTTAGAAATATTAAGTATACTCTTAAAATTGTTTTTTAAAATATAATAGGTTAATAATGTCTATAAATTCCATTTTTGCAGTAATTTCTTGAAGTAAACTACATTAACTGCACATACTTAATGTTATCTCTGGTTAACTGTATATTGTAAAGCATATAAAATTACCATTTTCTGAGATTCATATAATAATTATTTTATGTAATTTATTAAAGTGATGACAAGTGGTACTTTATAAACATCATTTAAATTATTTATTTAGTCAGTCTCTGAATCCAAGTAAGTATCTAGGTATAGATGAGTCGTAAATGGTAAAATACTATTATAACTTTATATTCACCAAGTATTTTGTAAATAATATGTTTATTCTTAAATATTATTTTGTGTATAGGTGGCAAAGATCTCCATTTTGAAAAACATAGAATGGACAGAGTAAATATAGTAATCTGCACTCCAGGACGTCTTCTTCAACACATGGATGAAAATCCTCTATTTGATTGTGTCAACATGCAAGTCAGTGTTTATTGAATTAGCATTAGGATTTTTTAATAGATTTTTATAATATAGTCAATTTCGATGAAGTATATTACTTGTTAAGATCTGAAAGTAAGGTTTTTTGTCATTTTAATGAGCATCTTTATGATGCAGGAACTTCAGTTTAACCATTCACATTAAAGCACCAGTCTCAATTTCAGTGTAATGCTAAAGCTGTTGAAATATTTTTTTTAATTTTGATATTTTTCATTATTTTAACCCTGTAACCCTTCCCAGGTTCCGGGCCAGGCGGCAATATATTGCTGCCATAGATCGCATCTGAAAAGTGCCAGGCGGCAATATATAGTCGCCTTGATATTCGTCGTTTTCTTAAATAAATACGACGTCAAATGATTAAAGTTTTATGTTTTTTTATTCCCTGGTATATTTGTAGATAATTAATATGAATATAATTTTTATTTTGGAGGTCTATGCATTTTTATTTTGTAATAATTGTCACGTGACATTATCAGCTGACTCGATCTATTGTTGTTAATTCTTTATGCTTTAGTGTAATCGTACTATTGTATGCTGGATTCTTCTTCATTATTTTATTTTGTGGTTGTAAATATTAGTAGTGTTAGTAGTTACGTGCTTAGCTATTGTGTGTAGTAGTTACAATGACTGACAATTTGCAATCTCACTGGAGTGAAATTGTAAGTAGCATATTTGTAAATAGAAAAAGTGTAAATAAATTTCAAATAAAATTGTGTAAATATTTCTTGGTAAATAGTGTTTTTAACTGTATTGAAACTGTTTATGGATCCTACAATCATCTGTTTACCGGGTACATTCATAATTTGAATATTTATTTTAAGTTTCTTGCAGTGTAAGAGTCAGTTGCTTTACAGTAGAACCCCTCATATCCGGCCACCACGGGAACCGAGCCCCTGGCCGGATAACGATTCGGCCGGATAAACCAACCTACAGTACACAACACTTGACGAAACAAAACAATTGTACTGTACTGTACTAACCGCACTGGAAATAATCAACGAACTGTTTATAGGTTAAACCTACTAGCTCAACTGAGGACAACACAGGAAAATGTAAACAAATAGATACACCAAAATAACGTACGAGTCGTGGGAGACTAGTGCGTGCAACTGCGCTTCCGCAAGCCGTAGTTAAATAAATTTCGATATTGGCTTCCGGGAAGCGGCCGGATAAACCGAGGTGGCGGTAAAACCGAGGCCGGATATGAGGGGTTCTACTGTATCACTTGTTGCGAAGTACAATTATGCGTATTTATACAAAATGTGTCATAAAAAAATTTATTTATGAGATAAATAACACAAAAGTTTGTATGGTCGTTCCTTTCTAAATTTACAATATAATAAAATAGCTTCCCACAGTAAAATTATTTTTCCTTTTTTAGTTATTTACAAAAAATAAAAATAAAATTTTTTTATATAATCTATTAAAACATTATTTTTTAAAATTTTAAATTAATTAAAACTACATCTATATTTTTTTTGTTTAATAGTATATATATATATACACGAGTAATTTGGTGCAACTTTTAGGTCATTCTGTAATTTTTATGAAAAGTTATAAATTTTAATCTAAGAGACTGCAAAATCGTCAATTTTAGCCTGGCACTTTTGACTAGTCACAAGCGGATATGATATGTGAAAAAAATTTTGCAACATCTCACATTTGGTCCTGGCCTGAAAGGGTTAATAGTGAACTTCCTGTATACTGGAAGATAGTAGTTGTGACAAGAATGGTGGATTTCCAATATATTGGAAGTTACAAAAAATTGGTTTTTGTTTCATTTTGTAACATATTTAATTTTTGTGAAGAACAGTTAAAAGAATAACTAAATTTAGAAAAAACCTTTCTTTATTTTAAAAATTTGAGAGTGTATAATTATACTATGTCTATGTTAATTCATAGCAGTGTGTCAATTCATTAACAACTCAATCAATCACTAAAATGTGTTTTGTAGTACCTTGTGTATGAAAAAATGTTTGATAATAATGAAGTAAATACAAAGTAATGAAACGTCGTTTTGAAAACAATATTTGGATTGAATTCCATATTTATATCTTCACTCTGCTTATCTACTGTGTCTGTATATGGACAAATTTTGCATTATATGTGTGTCTGTGTCTCAGATGTAAAATTTTCAGACTCTGTATCATGAAAAGATATCTTTCTTTTTGCATGGTGAATTTTTATAACCCAAAACTATTATTTTTTATGGTAATATTTTGTATCAATAAATAGCTCTTAAACTGTAGTTGTACCGTTAATAGATTTGCATTACTTCCAATTTTAGGATTTTGTTGCATGGGCTTCCAACTTTCTAATTTAAATCTTCTGAGATTATTTTCGTTTAGTTGATTATTAAACAAACATGTGTGTCGCTCAAGTAGTTATTTTCATTCCACTAACAAAGTTAATATCAGCTGTTTGGTTATAACGTCTACTAATCTACTTAATGTCAACTTATTTCTTCATGATGACACTCATGTAAAATTATATAAAATCACATAATCGTTTTCTTATTTGCTTTATACACAAAATTGTGTATTTTGTAAATAATTTAGGTCATAGATTTTCTAAATGTATTTGAAATGAAATGAGATATTGTGAAAAGGTTTTATGTTTTAATTCAACATATAACCTTAATGCTGATAGTAACAAATCCTTACTGAGCACTGTGGTATTCAAATGTTATGTAAATAAATAAATTCTAAAGCTTTTGTGTAGTTCAACTTTTTCTATATTTATTGACATCTACCCTTGAAATTAATAAAACAGAAAAACTATCTGCACTTAAATGTACATTATTAGTTTAGATTTTAAACAACAGATTATTCCCCCCCCCCCACCCCCCCCCCCCCCCACCCCCCCCCCCCCCCACCCCCCCCCCCCCCCACCCCCCCCCCCCCCCACCCCCCCCCCCCCCCACCCCCCCATCTCTTGGAAAAAAAAGGAGCCATACACTTTCCTCTTGCTCAACGCACAAAAAACGTTCACTTTAGGGTTATCACGAACATGTTGTAATGTTTCATGTGGATTTTCACTGCCCCAAATTCTACAGTTATGTGTGTTTTAGTTTACCTTGCCACTTAAGTGAAAAGTGGACTCGTCAGAAAAGATTATGTTGTCTAAGAAATGTTCATCATCATCGACTCGATTTAACATATCCACACAGAAGTTCCTACGGGCAATCTTATCAGTGTCTTTAATTGCTTGTAAAAGCAAATATCAGTATGGTTTCAAGTGCAAACGTTTTCTTAACACACGCCAAACCGTCGTATGTGGTACTTGCAGCTCACGAGATGCACGCCGGGTCGATTTTGTAGGGCTATTTACAAAACATTGTCTCACTTGCTCAACGACTTCGTCAAATGTGCTTGGACGACCTGAGGATTTTTTATGTTTCACTGAGCACCCTGTTTCTACAAAACAACTATGCCACTCATGCAATGTAGGCCTACTAGGAGGATTTTTAGCGTACTTGGTACGAAAATTAAGCTGAACTGTTGTCGCAGACTTCGATTCTTCAAACCAAAACACACAACTAGCTCGCTCCGGACCAGTAAAGGCAGCCATGTTTAACGTAACTGTCACTAGCGCTTGTGCGGCGCGATTAGGCACTAGCGGACTACGCAAGTCAAAACTTGAACTGTTTTCCTTTAAAACAACACCAAAACCAGCTCTGTACCTTGTTTAATAAATTTTATATGAATTTTCAAAGTTGTAAAGTCCTTTTTCAAACGCCCTGTGTATATATATATGTACAATTCTTTTCAGCAAAGTACTATGATTAATAAAATAATTATGCAAAAATAAAACTTACAAAAAATATTCAAAGCATTTTCTTTAACTAAACCTTAGTGTCAGAACATAAAGGAAAGTTGGTCCGTAAAATGCTAGAGATTTTTCTCAAGTTACTACTGAAAATGCCAAGCCTATTTCAGTGATTTTGTAACATGTAACTAAAACATCCATAAAATGAAAACTCTGTTTTAGATAGGCTTTTAATTTTGTTGGCATTTTCTTTACAAAAAATATGTTTAATTAAAACACATAAAACATATTATATTATAAATAAAACACACATCAATTGTACTTACCACAGAATTTTTTAAAATTTTTTAGTTTTGTATGTAAAATAGCACTTAAAACATATTTCCTCAAAACAACTGATACTACAATGTACAACAACTAAAAATCTACACATAACACTAAAAATTATTTTGCTATCCACAAAACTGTAAAGATAACACTACTTTTTGTGTGTACCTACGTTTAAACTATTTCTCATAGATCTAATCTAAACTCATGAGATTTTCTTAACAAGTTTATAAAATACATGGGTTATCACTGAGTTCTGACTAAGAGAATACTTGAATTGAATAAATGTGTTTAGAAATAAAACTGTTATAGGTAAACCGCTAAAAAAAAACCTTGGTTGATTTCAGTTCACGCAGGGTGGGGTAAATACCCCTCCGCTGCCCCTCCAAGTATCCCCACCACTGCTCGGCGCTCACTCTATTTGATCAGCTGACTAATCTGGCTCAGTCGGTATCGTTCACAGCTGCGACCTGTTCAGTTGAACCGGTCAGTACAGAGTTACTAAGCCTGCCCGATAGAGCGTGTTTTACCGGTCATCGTGTTGACTGAACAAAATGACCGAGTGAACGAAAGGATCTGCTATAAAATAGTATTTGAATAGAGGAAGAAACAGCATATCGTACAGTGAATGGATAGATAAATAACAATAAATATATTATTTCAGGAATCTAGTAAATGCAAATATATCTATTAAAACTTATTTAAAAATGTAATTTTAAGTTACCAGATATTTTGCTAAATATTTTAAATGTTTAATACTTATAATCAATGGACTTGGTTGATTGATATGCCTTTGATTTATCATAAGTAAGGTTATTCCCAACAAATGGGGAGACTCCCTAGTCCCCCTATTGAGTTATACGATTACGGTTTTATTCTTAATCAGTTAGCAGTGAACGAAAGTAACGACTGAACAATTTTGAGGACCTAGTGTAATCTAATGCATAAACTCTATAGTTTTAGTTAGTTCCATATGATGTTAAGCTATTTTTCATGGATAAGAGCTTTTAAATGAACTTAATAATAATATTAAAAGTTTTAACGGTCATTAAAAATAACATATCTGGTTTGAAAAAAGTATCAAACTTATTCAGTTGGCAGGAAAAAGTGAACGAATCGTTCAAGCGAACGGGTCTTTTGAAAAACTCTGATCTGGATCACTTGTTCACTTGACTGACCCGTTCGAATTGAACGACAAATCTCTAATGGCCACTGCCACTGCACGGCTAAATTCAAAACAAAATGCAAGCTTCCTGGATACATCTACTGTATAGCTACATTAATCTGTTCAATTAATAATTTACGCTCAGACTGCGACACTTGTATACACATACACAAAAAATATATAGTTATAGAACAGGTAAAGTAGCTGCAATGTAAACAAAACTGTGAGAGCGAGACACAATCCACACAGCTGATAAACAGATACAAGAAGGAGCTGGTCCCACTCCCCACCCCAACTCCGGGAAGGGGGGCCCCCTCCTGCGCGGTACTACTCAGAAATTTGGTTCTGCACAGGTTTCTTTAATAGCGGTTGACCTATAATGTGATTTAATTTTTAAAATTAATAAACAAAAATATTTATTTACAGTATAAATTGTTTTTCAATTTCACATGAGAAATAGCACTTTGAAAATATTCCACTATGAAACATAATTTTGATTGAAAGAGAAAATTACCCTAAACACAAATATAAAAAGTTTTGATTAACATTTTAAAATCTGTAAAAGTTATGTTGTTTTATAGAAAGCTACATTTTTACATTTTTGTGATGTTTACAATAAATTTTAAACTAAACATCTACATACTTTTTCAAAATTGCTATAATTTTTTAAAATAGTTTAGTTCATTCTGATGGTTTATATACTAACAAATCTATAATACATAAAAAAATTATCGCAATAGAATTTTTACCATGAACATATACAGACGTTGGCTCTAAAAGCTTAACCCAAAATAATTTCAGTGTAGCAATCTAATAATAAATGTGCTAAATAATGTGTCAAAATCATATTAGCAGTTCAGCACAGCGTAAATTAATCATGATTGTGACGCTTGCGGCTGTAAGGTTATTATAATTAATATAATTTATGAGTACCTTCTAGTAGGCCCCAGTACACTCTAGAGTTATTTTTCTTACATATCTGAAAAGTAAAAATGCACCACCTACAATAATATAATAGATGGCTGAAGAAAGTTTAGAACACAGCTAATTAGTTTTATACTAGTTAAATTTGGAAAGGGGAAATAATAGATAGTAATAAACAAGCCATTGAATGTCTATTTTACTGAGACTTGTCTACAGAGTGGTTGCAACAAAAATACAGCTCTGATAGAAAAAAGGTAATTTTATTAACGTGAAAGTCCTCTTCTTGTACTCAATATCAACAATCTCTGAAACAAAACCGAAGTTAGTAGATTAAATAATAATGTTACCCGTATAAAAATTAACTATTAATAATAAATTCAGAGTATAATATTCTCTACATTGTAAAATAACCTAGAAGAAATGCATCTGATAATTAGTAGGCAAATAAAAGGATTCTTCAGGTAAGTGGAGGAAACTTTAGTATGAGACATATCATTGCAAGACTGGGTTGTGGCAAATAAACTGTTGTTTAATAATGCTCATAACTAAGTCTGAAATATATTGTTAAAACTTGGCATGTATATAGAAGATTAGTTTGTTGCGATAACATTAGTATTAAAATTATTCATTGAGGTCTTTACATTATTAATACATAATAAAGCCAAAAAACCAGTCTTGCAATGATTTGTCTGTACTATAATTTGGGTCTCCTCGCTATGAGGATTTTCATGTACCTAATTAGACTTTTGGAGAATGTGATTACTCTAGTCCATCTATAATTTAGAGTTTTTAGGACAAAGCTGAGAATAGCATGTTAGCTCACCTAAAGTGGTTTTTTAAATCAAATTTAAATTTTAGAAGTAAACTATACTATTAAGGAGAAGTCCTTTTCCTTATATAGCTTGAATATCAATCCTGAAATCTATTTTGAAGCCTAAATGGATCATAGTTTCAAATAAGATATAGTCTAATTGGGTTGAAAGTTTGCTGGTTAAATAGGCATATGATAAGAACTTCATAAAATATGCATGCAGTTTGAGTAAACTCACTGAATTATTTTTGTTTGAGGCTATCAATAGCCTCATAACCAACCTTAAAACTTAAAACATGAGGCTAATTCTTCTGGCAACATAAATTTTCAGATTGACCCAGGAGAAATACAAAGACGCTTTTTATGTAACAGGTGAAGTAGACTCGTGGAAAGGCTACATTTTACAGATGCTATTAATAAATAGAAGAAAATATAAATTAGAATAAACTATTTCTCACATTGTTGTATCTGATGTTTATTGTATACGAGGTGTGTTCAAAAAGTATCGCAAATTTTGAATTTTCGCGGGTTACGTATATTCAAATTTCGATTTTTTGTGGCGTTATGTTGGTACATATGTCTTTCACTTAGTTGACAATTTCGGCCATTTTGAATGTTCAGTTAATTGGTGACAGCTGCTTTGCTTGCACGTGTTTTGGTTCTTCTTCAATTTTTACCTATTCAAAAAAATGAAACAAAGAACCTGTATCAAATTTTGTGTGAAAAACAAAATTAAGTGCGCGAATGCATTCCGAATGTTGACTGTGGCATACGGAGAAGCTACTTTGGACAAAAGCAACGTTTATCGGTGGTACAAAATGTTTTCAGAAGGCCGAGAAGATGTGAACGACGAAGAGTGTGCCGGACGCCCGAGCACTCCAACAACAGACGGAAAAATTGATGAAGTGAAGAAAATAGTTTTGGCCAATCGTCGAATCACCGTTAGAGAAATTACCAAGGACCTAGGAAAATCGATTGGCTCGTGCCATTCGATTTTAATCGATAATTTGGACATGAGACGGGTCGCCGCAAAATTCGTTGGCACAAGTGTATAATATCCCAGGGGGATTACTTTGAAGGGGACAAAATAGATATTCACGAATAAATAAATAATTTTTGAAAATACACAAAATTTGCGAAAATACTTTTTGAACACACCTCGTAGGGATTGTTTCTAAATTCCAGTTCTGAATAATGGCCCAGAGAGGATTTTTATTTTACTAAAACTAATCCTGAGAAGTGAATAGAGATAATTTTGTTTTTGTCTTAACGTACAAGTTGCCCTATACATGAAAATACTAACAGAATATCATACCATGAAAAATGTTAATCTTTCACTGTCAACATTCGTTTTCATGGACGTAAATTTGAAAAAATGTAATATACACAAAACACATATGTACATCTGGGTGAGAACTATAGAACCATCTAATGTGTGGGAAATTGTTAGACTAGCATTGTGTATAACAAAGTTCTTAATCAGTTGAAAATATATTTTTATGTAAGAAAGGACAGATTTAAAAAATAAATATTGGCTTGGCTGTTTCTGTATAACCAGCACAATTTTTGCAATGTCACATAAAAAATGTCTGGCAATGAATGGGTTATCCCGATTGGAACATATTTAGTAGTTTGTGAACTATTACAGTTTTATCTAATAATAAAATTTAAATAAAACACATCAATAAAAGTTAGAACTATTTCCGCTACATCTATAAATTTACAGAAACATCTAATTAGAATAAAACAATAATACAAAACAACATTAGTTGAAATTACTCTGTTTTGTAATAAATAACACACTTTATTAAATAATTAAACAAAATTATTGAAATGAATATAATCTAAGTTTTTCAATCTGTTTCAGTCCACAGAAATTAAACAGTTTCTGAGTGAATTCTTAAATATATAATAACCTAATGAACTATATCAATGATTTTTTTGTGCGTCTGAATTAGAAGCAGCTGTTCTTGTTTCTAAAGTGCACACAACTTTCTCATTTTTGTGCTCAAGAAAACTATTCAGGCTACAATGACGATTAAGTTTCTCATGTAGGAAAAGTAATAAAGAACTTAACATTTTAAAAATATAAGTGTGAGAACACACCCCACTCTTGAGGCTAGGATTGGTGAACATTACACACTCATATGCTGGAATGTCACCATGACAACAAGTTCACTTTCCGATGGAAGTGTTCTTTTTAATTAATTAGACTACTCTCAATTACACCTCAATTTATTCGTTTTTACAATTAGTTCTCTTAATGATTTTGAATAGTTAGGTCTTGACTGAATTTGTATTCAATAATAACTTGATATTCCCTTACGTTTATACTATTTGATTTGGTATAACAAAATAATTTTAAAACTCACCAAGAATTCATCTCTTCTTCCGTGAAATATAAGATGGTCGACTTCGGCCGAAGTCTCTACCATTGACCCATGGCAATGTAAACTCTGAATCACTGTAAAAAGTAAAAATCCTTAGTATTAATTTGTATACATTAAACAGAGTGTTCCAAAACTCTTTATCAACCTTTTCAATTATTATTCCTGGCCCAAATATCACATTTGAACTTGAAAAAGTCAATAATTACCAAAAGCAAACCATTTTGTATTTGTTCACTTATATATTTCAAATTTAAGAATGGGTTGTTGTAATAGATTGACATTTTGTATATAGCTTTATAACCTAAGGGGCTTACTACTGGAAAATATCAAATTTTAAATGCTTTATTTTCAAAATTGTGGCTTCTTAAAAACCTTAAGTGTAAATATTTTAAAATAAAACATGATAAAATAGTTCAAAGTTATTACATTTTAGAATGAAAAGTTTTATTTCAAATCCAACAATACCACGTTTAAGAAAATCAGTTTATAAATAAGGGAGATAATTCACTTTTAAAAACCGAGTGTTAAACACTATCACCTGTATATAAACGCACTGCTTGTGAGTCACAACAATCAGTTGTTTTGATGTAACTGTTCTAATTAGCTGATATAGTATTACAGTTTTTGATTGTGATAATAATATCCTTAAAAGAAAGTTTGAGCATCTGTTATGGAAACAACTATGAGTTTACAAAAGTTCTCATTTGTAAAACCTATTAGTTTCACATTTATAATTAAAAAAATCAGTCATTCTAACAAGTTTAAATGTCATAGCTGTATTTATAACATTTTATGTATAAGGGTATTTTAAATTGTAATTAGACACCTCTAATTAGATGTCTGTGAATTAAAGGTTCACTGTTAATTTTCTTTCAAAAAGACATAACAATGTGTAAATTGATAGAGGTTTAAATTTAATTAAAATGTTTAAGTTGGGCCCACAATTTGTATTTTGGGGGCAGGGACAATCTTATGATACTAATAGAAAAGTGCAGTTTTGCACCCTATAGAAGTATATTGAGTTTGGTTTTTCTAGGTGTAGTCTTTAAAAAGTTAATATGGAGTATCCACAGTTTTATTTACCCTCTATTTATGCAACAATATGTGCATGCACACATACGCAAAAATTTAAAAAGTAACAATTGTTAATAAATAAAAGTATTTGAACTGTGAACACACACACACACGTAGCAATGGTATCTTAAAACTAAAACCATACACTACCTTAACAATGTGATTATGGACACTTACTGAGGTACTAAATTTTTATGAAAACTGGTCCCATAACTATTGGAAATTTTTATTGATAGTACTGTTGTCCTCATTCATTGTATGTTTTTATACCTAATGATACTATTTAGGAGTAGTTTATTAAACGTATTATCAATCCCTTTATTGAAAATGATATAGGATATTTTCATCAAAATTCTATCTAACATCTTTTGTTGTCTTATAAAATTATTAAATTATTTGTAAATTTCTGCAGCTACTGTTTTATTCACATACTCTTGTTGTCTTTACAGTCCCTTGTACAATAAATGCAGTGTTATTTTAATACACAACAAACATTTTTTGTAAAAATAGGTATTCGTCTAGATTTAGTTTACCTTATAGGCTTAATAAGTTTATAAATACCACCATGTTTTAGTGCATTTAATGAAATTTACAATGGTGTGTAATGTGTAACAAGCTTTGCTTGAATAGAGTCATTAATATAATAAAAATACAAATGTGTTCTCCCATGACGGAGGGGCCCAAGTGCAGTCATTGAAGCGAAAAATACGGTCTTACCTCCGAATTTTTTTACTGTGAACCGATTTGCATGAAATTTTGGAATTAGGCTCATCTTACCCTTAACTTCAAAAGTGAAAATGATCCGAACTCCGCCTATTATTTTTAATGGGTGTAAACAACCCCTTAATGGAAAAATTGACATTGAGCCATTTTATCGCTAGAAAACGTGTCTAATAGTAAGTGGTGATCTAACACAATTACCTCATATTAAAATCATTTTCAACCCCTTGAAAATCTTACAACCCTTGCAAACAACCCCTAAATTGAAAAAATCACAAAAAATACTTGAATTGGTATTTGTTAAAAGCGCTGAAGTTTCATTTTTTCAGATATGCATTTCATGTTAAAATCAGACTCCACACATATAAATGCACAATTTGGGTTAAAAAGGCTGTTGTACAATCATTAGAAGTGTTGATAGTAGCATACTGAAAATTGGGATTTATGTTAAATGGGCAGATGTGCAGCACAAGTGCCTTTTTAACAATATATTTTTAATAATATATATATATATATATATATATATATATATATATATATATATATATATATATGGCTGTGTGAATATATCTGACAAGCACCAAAAAAAATTGACCCAAGATGAAATAAAAACATGGACATGTGAAAATTGTAAGACCTCAATGACTGCCCAAAACGGCTCTATGTCAGAATTAACCTTTGTGGCAATAGGAGAAGCAGAACAACGTCCCACATTTAAGACACCCAGCCCATCAGGATACCACAAGGTCAAGGAAAATAGAAACACAGTTATATCTGATCTGGAGCTGAGCTTGAGTGATGTAAAAACAAAGGTAAAAGATCAAGAGGGACAAGAGGAAGATGATCTTGAGACATCTCTGGCATTGGCAGCAGAGGTGGGCAGTCTTCTTTTGGCTGAAAACTTGGAGCTGAAAAAGGATGCTGAGGACCTAAGCACCCGAAACTCAGCGCTGGAGGCTAAACTTGCTGAACTGGAGGCAACACTGGAAGATCGAACTGAAGCCGAGGAAAAATACCTACAAAAAATTGAAGAATCGGGAAGAAAACTACAAGAAGCTATAGCCCAGATCGCAAAGGAAAAACAAAATAGACAAGAACTACAGAACTTTTACGAGGATCATGACACAAGACAGACTCTCATTTTTGATGAACAAGCAAATAAAATACTAGAACTAGAACAAATAATCCTTAATCTCAAAAGAGAAAAATCTGGACAAAGAGATTTGCTGGACAAAAACCAACAAGACTCAAAGAAATTCAAAAATGCAGAAACGCAAACTATACAACCAGCCACAGCCTACACAACAGCACCGTCAAATCCAACACCAGTGAAGCAATTACATGTAATAATAAACAAGCCGAAATTAAACCAAGATGACAGAACGGGCCTACCTCAGACACCTAAACTCACTAGCGCTTCAGAAACACAAACAGATTACTCAGAATTTTATGTTCCCAACTACTCTGCCTCTCTATTAATTGAGCTGACTCAACTGAAGATTCGACAAGACCAACTAGAATGCTCTGTGGTAACTTTGCAAGAAAAACTGCTTAAGCAAGGTGAACAAACAAACCCTGCAACACCACCAGCACTCACACAAAGTACACCCACTGCAAAGAAGAGTCTTCCTTGCTCTAAAAACCATAACATAAGTAAGAGCAAAAAACAAACTGGGAAGGAGAGGAACCATTTCAGTGTATCTCTCCAAGTAGCCAAAAACAAAGCTCGGCATGAAGAACCTGCCAATGTAGAAACAGGCTTGAGAAGGACTACTGTAAATGAAGGATTAATTGAAGGGATCAGAAGAGAGAAAAAACCACCACTGAGTGCTAAAATCCTCCCAAGTGGAGAAACCCTTGAGGAGTTTGTAACTAGAGAACTTGAAGCCCTCAAGGGATGCTCAGAAAATGACCATTTTCAAACCCAGCAACGCCAAAAGAAACCCATCAGTAAAAACTTTTCTAACCAAAGTCAACCCCCACAAATATATATCAATATGGAAGTCGCCTCAAAAAATGAAAACGCTTTTTTAGAAAACTGCCAACCAAAACAGGAAAGACACAAAAACATACAAAACCACAGGATTTTCATCAACTCCACTCTGAAAAAAAGGACTCAGCCTCAGAAATCTCAATTTTCCACCAGAATATAAGGGGACTGTCTAAAAAAGTTGAGAGGCTAAATCACTTTCTGAACCAGCTGCGCCCAACAGTACTGATATTAACTGAACATGGGCTAAATCAAGATAATCTACGCTCAATATCAATTCATGGATATAAACTAATTACAGCTTTCAGCAGAGGCAATCATAAACTTGGAGGAGTTGCGATATATCTGGAGGAAACATCAGGCATTGAGGGAGAAGCAGCGGATATTGCCAACTACTGCATAGAATTAGTGTGTGAAGCAGCCTTGATAAAGATCAAAATCAACAAACAATCACTACATATATTGGGAGTTTATAGACCTCCAGGAGGACAAAGTAAACAAGCAATCGAGATGATAGCTAGTATCCTGGAAAATATTCGAGCAGAGACAAATCCAATACTTTTAATGGGTGACGTTAATTTTGACAGACTAACTGACAATCCAGAAAACCAACATTTTGAAGAAGAGCTGCTAAGTCATGGAATAATACGCCTCCCTCTCCCAGAAACACGCATAACTAACACTTGCAAATCATCTATAGACTGCATATGCACTAACATGCCCAATTCAACTGTCAAATTCAATATTTTTCAAACAGGCTTATCAGATCACACAGGCCAACAATGTCTTTTACACCTAGAAAGTAAAATCCCACAAACATCAGTGAGTGAACACAGAAGAAATTTCAGTAAACAAAATCTTCAAAATCTTAAAACGGAGCTTATGAAAGTGGACTGGAGCTGTGTGTATAATGAGCCTGATGCTGAAGAAATGTACAATGCCTTTTACAGGAATGTAAGGCTGAATCTGGACTTAACTTGCCCAAATAAGAAATCAAGAACCAAAAAAAGATCTAAGCAAAATGGCAAGTACGATGAAGAAGCCAGGAGATTGAAAGAAATTTTTCTCAGGGCCTTTCGGAAATATGAAGTAACTGGCAATGCTGCAGATAAGGCTGAAATGATCACTAAGAAAAAAGACTACGACCTCAAGCTTAGAAACCTTAAACGTACTGCAGCAAGAGAATACATAAATAAATCCGACAATAAATCAAAAGCACTGTGGACCATAATAAACTCAGAGAAGCAGGCTAAAAATCCAAGTGTAACACCTCTTCAAATGGAAATAAATGGTACATTTGAAAACAATCCCTCGTTGATTGCTGAAAACCTAAATAAATTTTTTGCAGAAGTAGCAGAAAATACACTGATAAAAAACAGAAATGATCTGCATTATGTCCCGCAGTCAATTCAAAACCCTCCCATTAGGCAATACATCGAAGTGTTCAACTTTGCTCCAACTAATGAAAAGGAAGTTTTAGAAATAATTAGCTCTCTCAAATCAAAATTATCATGTGGTTTGGATGAGGTGCCGTCCAGGGCTGTCAAGCACTGTGCTGAACAACTCGCTGCCCCCCTTGCTGCTGTGATAAATAAATCATTTGAACAAGGACACTTCCCATCATTACTAAAATTATCGAAGATTTACCCAAAACACAAGACTGGAACAACTACAAAATTAGAGAACTATCGGCTAATTTCATTGATATCCACATTTTCAAAAATAATAGAAAAAATTGCAATCAAAAGGATGACTGAACATCTGCAAAACCAAGAGCTGCTAACAAAACATCAGCACGGCTTCTTAAAAGGAAGATCAACACTAAGTGCATTAATCAGCCTAGTTGAATTTGTCACAGATCAGCTGGAGGACAACAAACTTGTAGCAGCTGTTATGGTCGACTATAGCAAGGCTTTCGACTGCTTGGGACACGACCTCATTCTAACTAAACTGGCAACTCTGGGTGTCAGGGGAGGGTCGGGGAACTGGATAGCGAGTTACCTAGAAGGACGCCAACAGCTTGTAGAATTACAAACATCAACAAATGGTAAGAAGACATCCTTCAAATCCAACTTTCAACCCTCAAATAGAGGAGTACCACAAGGCTCAGTTTTGGGCCCTTTTCTGTTTGTCCTTTTTACCAATGATTTTCCAAATTCCATAAATTATAACTCCGTAATGTATGCCGATGACACTACTCTCCTTCTAACCACAAATACTGCTGAGGAGCTCCACTCTGACATAATATCATCAATGCAAGAAACACTTCACTACTGTCTCCAAAACGACCTGGTAATAAATCCAAAAAAGACAACCTGCATAAACTTTAGTAGGCGACTGGACGAGATACCAAAAATTCCTGATCTCTTGGTAGAAAAAGAAGCCAAATTACTGGGAGTTACCAAAGACTCTGATCTTTCCTGGACTACTCATGTCAATAATTTGAGCAAGAAGCTGGCATCAGGAGTTTTTGTTGTGAGAAGAATGAAGTGGATTGGAGGACTCGATATAGCAAAAGCAGCCTACTACGCCTTGATTGAATCCCACATTAGGTATGGTTTGATAGTGTGGGGTGGCACAACCAAACAAAACCTAAATAGAATCCTAGTCC
Organism: Homalodisca vitripennis; assembly: GCF_021130785.1. Lineage (NCBI taxonomy): Eukaryota > Metazoa > Arthropoda > Insecta > Hemiptera > Cicadellidae > Homalodisca > Homalodisca vitripennis. The sequence continues at coordinate 174,830,119 of NC_060210.1, forward strand.
TACAAAAGAAAGCAATAAGAACACTTGCTGATCTAAAACCAACAGAGAGTTGTAGAGAATCTTACAAAGCACTAGGAATTCTAACAGTGATAAGTCTCTATATCCACACTGTTGTTACCCACACACACCAGCAGGACTACAGACGAGGGGAGAATATCCACCACTACAACACGAGACGAGCAAAAGACTACATACTTCCACTACACCACACTACACAGTACAGCAAGAAGCCGTCGTACATCGGACGTAAACTGTACAATGCACTACCAGAATCACTGAAGAACCTGAACACCCAACAACTGAAGAGACAACTACAGGACTGGCTGGTGGAACGACCGCTATACACATTGGAGGAATTCTTCGCCATGACACAAACCTACTAATTTTGTAAAGCAAGAAGCATGAAGACAATTCTGTATTTTGACGCCATTACATTTTCTTGATGAAATTGTAAATAAAGCATTTTGATTGATTGATTGATTGATTGATTTTTAACAAAAACCAACAGAGCACCGTGGAAGTTTTAAGAAACATTAGCGCTAGTTACAGTGCTGTTTGACAGCTTATACATCTAACCTTACTCTGTTCTGTTGTAGCTATAAGTCTGTTGAATAGCACATTGCTAATATTTTAGTATTTTAAAGCGTCTTGCATACAGCAAGAATTTGAGGACAAGAATAATAAAGTTAATGAGAATTTTCTTGCCATAGCGATTGATTGCATGCAGAACGTATCGCTGCAAAAAATTCCTTTTCAGGAACTTTTTATTTGCGCCAGCTAACTGCTTATGCGTTTTGTATACAAGATATCAAGAGTAACGAGTCTTGGATATTTTGCTATCATGAAGGCCAAGCCAAAAGAGGGCCAGATGAAGTATGTTCGTTTTTGAAAACATACTTTAAAGATCAAGTATCTGATTCGTATGATGAGTTGCATGTCTATGCAGATAATTGTGCCGGCCAAAATAAAACCACGCCGTTTCGCGCTTCTTTATGGCCTTGACAGACATGGGGTGGTTCAACAGTTTTTCCCCATTGTTGGCCATAGCTATTCACCTTGCGATAGAGATTTCTCTATTATAAAGAGGCGCTTCAGAAAACGTGACCGTCTATACATTGTACACGAGTTAACATCTCTCATAATTCAAAGCAGCTCATCCCAGAAGTTTTTGGTTGTGGAGGCTAACGAGGACATCATATATGACTACCAATCTTGGTGGCCAAACTTTTATAAGAAATCGCCCATTTCCTGTGAAACCAAGAAGAAACCTAAACAGGAGCAAATATCATTCGGCATCAGTTCACTGTACCATTTTGAATACGATACTGAAACAAAAGGTGTATGCACTGGTATGCCCTGTATCAATGGAATCGTAAAGCACTCCTTCAGACTGGCCCACTCGACCATGGTTCAAGTACAGCTACCAACAAGTTTGCTGTATTCGGAGTTGGGAACACCATTAAAACTAAACAAAATGATTGATATAGAGAAAGCTATATGTTCCAGATGAACATCAAAACTACTATGAAAACTTGTTAGCCAATAGCATGGCTCTGTTCACTGGTAATGAAGATGAGTAATATTTTGACGTTTAAAGCATTATAAGGAATAACTAATTGGGATTTTAAGCTAACTAATGTATATTTATGAATTTGTATTACTAATATACATGTTATAAAAATGTATGATGCATTTTTATTAGAATTTTTGGCTTAAACTGCAATTTTTGTTAAAAGGGCAGATGTTCATAAAATTAAAAAAATTCTGTCACCAAGAAACAAATATTTCAAATAAAAATTGCCATTAATATACTCCTGGGCATCATATGTGTATGTGCAAAAATCGTTGTCTATGTACAAACAGCCTTTTTCAAACTGGAGAGTTTTTTTCAGTTTTCCGAAAGTTTGCGTTTTGTTACATCAGCCCTTTTAACAAATAGCGATTCACTTTGGTATGACATAAATAGATGTAAGTATAGAGTAAGTAATATTTTATATTCTCTATAATAATTATCAAATTTTTAACCCCCTTTCAACCCTTGAAAACTACCCCTTGATAATAGATCTTTGGATAAATAATTTTATGGCACAATTTGAATAAGATATTATTAATAAAACAGTTTTTTTATCTACTTACATTTTTTTTATTAAACAAAATGTATTGAAATTTGGTGTCTAGTTAAGATATTATGTTAAACACGTGCTCATTCCTTTGCAGACGGAAATGTACTGGTCACATTATAACGAATAAAAGGAGCACGCAAAGCTGATCACCTGGCTTTTTCGTTGGCCCCTTCACTCAAATGTGTTATATATACATATAAGAACGTTAGTATGTATTCATGCCTACGTTTCCAAAATATATGAGCCATATTATGTATATATATATATATATATATATATATATATATATATATATTACAATAGTTTTGGGTCTCTATTATACTGCGTACTTTCACATTGCTCCAAATATTCACACTCCGAAATTTTCAGTTACTAAGTAGAAAAAAATATGATAAGTTTTTGGACCATAACTCCTTCAATTTTCATGCTATCACAATTTATGAAAAAAAACCATTGTGAAGGTAATTAAGAGAGCTACAACATCCTTCATTGCAATATATAGTAAAAAACCTTTTTCTAAAACGGTGAAGGGTTAAAGGGCTTAAGAGAGGCTGTGATTGCGCTGCCACGCGCTCTTTAAACAATCATATCTCCGTCAATTTGTGTTTGACAGAAAAAACCATAAAACCAAATTTTTTGTCAGAAAAATACCTAAATTTTTCATCCCTACACTTTTATACGTATCTGTCGTCATTTTTGAGATATTATGAAAAAAGGTGGTTTTTTTAAAATTTGAAATTTTTTTTTAATCGTGACTTTTTTGAAAAATATGTGTCCTGAAGCAGCCAAACTGATACAGTCTATCAAACTCTTCATAATAAAGTTAATTCTAGGCGGAATACGATTAATTTTAATTTTGGTGGAAATGGCACTTATGAAACCCATTGATTTAAAAGAAACAACATTAGATGCTCCTCTTATTTGCAATACAGCTCACTTATTTTACGTGTAAAAGACTTTTAATAGTGCTCATTTTAAAGCTTATTTCAAGCACTACAAAACCATTTTTTATTAGAATGCCTAAAATGCATCTGCTCGCCGCTAGATGGCATTGACCACATCGATTAAATTTCAGACAAAATAAAAAATGGCTTTGATCTTTAATATCTAGCTTATTATTGCACTTAGAATACTTTATAAAAAACCAAATTGTTCATTTTTTTACCTGCTATGATTTTGTTCTTCATAAAATTTTCGATAAAACGCATATTTTTGGAGATATTTGCAAAAAACCGATGAAAAACGTGAAAAAATTGTGAATTTTCAATTGCCAATAACTTGAAAAGTATTGGATTTTTCGAAAAACCTTATAGATGATTTTTTTGCTTAAAATTAGGCCTTCTATCAATATTTGAGGTTATTTTGAAAAAAAAAAAAAATTCACCCCCGAGAAGGGGTGGCAACCACCCCCAGCGTGGTTACGGAGTTCAAATCATTTTCACTTTTGAAGTTAAGGGTAAGATGAACCTAATTCCAAAATTGTATGCAATTCGGTTCACAGTAAAAAAATTCGGAGCAATAATGCTTCAATGACTGCACTACCAATCAATTCAGCCTAGTGGGACCACAAGCGTAAAAAGACTGGGCTTATATGAGGCATTTTACATAGTTTTACTCATATGATGGTACTTCTGTAGTGCTTAAAGCTAGAATGGTATTTTGTTGTTAATTTATTCTTTACAACATTCTGTTTCACGTCATATAAGTACAAAATATTTATGAAGTAAAAAAAAAATATTTCTAATTTATTATGGAGACTGTTTTTAAATGTATGGTTAACTTCATAGATCTGTAGTTTTGTTGTATGTTCTACTACTATTTGGATATATTATTTCAAAATGTCAGTCTAATACATTAATTTTGACAGAATTGAATGAAGATTATGTTCTATCCCCTGGATTTCAGTAATGAATATTTAAATAATATTTTACATATCTTTAGTCACCAATATTGTGTTTATGCTTTTCGATGTTATAATATCATTGTAAAAGTCAAACAAAAAGTTTTAAAATATTTCAGCACTGGGCGTATTCATAAATTAAAATCACAGACAAGGACAAATATACTCAAGGATCTTCATAAGTAACAAAACAAAAAACAACATGCCAAATGAGAAGTTGCATTTCAAGTCACACTCCATATTTAACGCATTAATGCAAGGGAAGAAAGACCACTCTCGATCAATTGACCCTTGTACAGCTGATAACAACAGTGATAATAGCGGCATGAACTAATCCTGCTGTTGCAGTCTTATATCTGTCTACAGCCTAGCTGCAACAGTAAGCCTACCAAATGTGTTTATGTTTTTAAAATTATTTTAATTTGTGTCCGTGATTTAAATTTATAATGATGCCCAGTGCTGAAATTTGAAGGCTTTGACAATGATGTTATAACCTCAAAACACGTAAACACAATATTGTGTTTGGGTTGCTGACTAAAGGTACGTAAAAACCTATACAACTGAACTGACAGGATGGAAAAATTACCTACCCGGGAGTTGTTCCTAGTTTGTCTGTTTGTATGCTGATGATACTAATATAACAATGTCTAGTAAATCTACACATGATGTAGAAGTTTAGTAACTCATAAGGCTTTCAATGATTAAAAATGATTATATCCCTTGTTCATATTATACAACAGCATTTGCACAAGTTCTCTCGCAACTGTATTCACCAGTGTAAACACAGCTTAATACTTCCATTTCACTTTAATTTCATAATTTAAGCCATTGAAACTATGGAGTTGTGAACATGTGCATTGTGTTCATGGAAGAGGTCTACTTTCTTTTCTTCAAATGAAAACTGTTTAAATTTCTTTGGCCAAACAGTGCATGTAGCGTTTTTAAAGCTACATTGATTTATTTTTTTAATTAAAACATAAATTAAATAAAAATTTTGGGATCGAAATATTGGGATTTAATTTTAGATTAGATTGTGAAGTCAGAGTAAAAGCGAACATGTAATCCTTTGGCAAGTTAGTACTGGTACTTTTAAATTGTTAGGAAGGCAGGTTGACTCCCTTGAATTGATTATAACTTGTCTTGTTGCGACTACTGTTCTCCTTGTTTGATACAGTTGGACCAATGAGAGAACACCGCGGATGTCCTGCAAAGTTGATTGGAAAGAGAAGTATTTAAGCGCCCGCTCATAATTTTTGCCCTTTTCTTTTGGTCATTTTCGTGAGTTAAGTTAATTACAGTGCGCCGTGTTTCTTAATTTTTTTTCCGCGAGGGATTTTGAGGTAAACACCAAATTTATTGTACGTTTTATTGAAATAGTCTTCCTGATCTGATATTAAATTAATTTTGTTGTCTTTTTTATAGGAAAAAATTAAATTCATAGAAAATACAGAGCAATCTGAATAACTTATTCTCGAGGAACAATACAGCATAATAGAATCATACAAGTTACATTTGGTTCATGCTTGCAAGAAAAGTGAATTAAAATTGAACTTTGTTAATAACTTTAATTGAGATTTGGAAAAGTAGTAATTTATTAATATTTATCTGGAACTGCTTTATTGTGAATTATTAATTGGAAATTAATTGAACATTAATAATTGTTTGAGAGAGTTGTAATCTGAATTGCAGAGACTTGAAAGTTAAGGTTCATCTAGTGTAAAGAGAAGTTTAAATTTTTATTTTTGAATTGTGAGTGTACTGAGAAGTGAACATTTTTATTTTAGTTATTTCCAAGTGGTATTTGATTTTTATTTTAAAACTTTATTATTTTATTTTAGAAGAGAGCTCTGGTTTTTAGTTTGATATATTTGATTAATATTTTTTATTTCTTGCCAAAGGAACTTTTAAATTTACTAAACGGTTTGTCAATTCATTGTGGAAAATAGAGTGATAAAAATTCTGAAACGTTGAACTTGTTAATTTGCCAGTTTAAAATAAATCCATTATTTGATTTAGAACTGTGATTTTTATTTTTTACAAACCAGATAATATTTAATATTTAACAATTTAGTAATAAATGTTCATTAGGAGCTTACTAATCAAAAAATATTTTATATCGTCTTGGATGTCTCATTGATAATTTAAATATTAATACTCTGGAATAATAAATTGTAAACTAAAACCCTTTTAAATTTTTTTATTTCAGACACGTGTTTCGGTATAAACCATCTTCAGTGTGAACATTAACCTCTAACTAAATAATAAACAAAACAAATAAATATACACCTGTCGACTATTTAAACAGATGTTCAATTTATATGACACAGTTGTAATTTTGATTAGTATTCTGTGTTTAATATTTTTTCAAAGATAGGATTTGTTTTATTTTTTAAATTGTTATTTAATATGTTGTGAGGATCTTTGTTATAATTTAGAAATAAAAAAATTTAAAAGGGTTTTAGTTTACAATTTATTATTCTAACATAAAGATAGCCCTATAATGTGGAGTTCATAACATAATACTCTGGAATATTAATATCCAGAATCCAAGTCGTTATAGTGCTAAAACAATGCATACTATTCTATAGTTATCGTTATTCCATAGCATTAATGTAAACTATTCAGCTTGCACTCCAAAATAATATTGTAATCACTTTGCCTCCCCTCCCTCTATCGGAGCCTGTTTACCTTCAAAAGTGTATCATGTTTTGTCCACAGTTATGTATTGACACATAAAGTCATTAGGTTTCTGATAGAAAACATTTAACAGCCCTAGTCAACAATGTTATAGTGTTTATTCAACACATTTATTTTATGTACATCAGCAAAAATGATTTCTTAGAAATATGAGTACTTGGAATCGAAAGATTGGTTCATTAAGAACATTTAGATAACATATTTATAACAGTTTTAATTTAATTTTAAGGTTAAAATCATAATATAAACAAAGTCAACTATGAGTCAATTTGCAGATTGAGGTTAAAATATTTCTTACAAGTTTCGTAGAAAACACATAGATATTAAACTACTAAGACTTGCAAGAGCTTTCTTACACAAGGTATAATACTCACACAGGGTTTAATTTTGTGATTGGGCAGCCAAAAGCTGCTACTGGAAGAGAATCCTGAACTTGGAGATACTGAGCCTGATCTGGAGATGGCCATAGGGACATAAGTTCCTCTCCATCACAACCACCTCCACTTCTCTTCCTCCCACGCTGTCTTAGTTTCTCCAGTTGTCTCTGTTCCCTTATTCTCTGCACATCCCACCTATTAAACATCACTAGATGTAATGGCAGCCTTTTTCATGTCATAAAATATCATGTCTGACCGTTTCGATTAAAAGTTATTTCCAAAATTGTGACACTAAATTTATATATTGTTACCACTTACAAGGTAAAGTCAAAAAGTCCCGTGATCATTACTAAACCCTCTTATAACCTATTAGAGCACCCAGGCATCTGATACTCTTTCTGTTACTTATTAAAGAGGCCTTTGTTGGTTTACTGAATTTTAAAATGTTACAGGGTGCGTTATGAAGTAATGTGCATTTTCTGGGGAAAAAAATTTATTCATGTAATTGGTACAAAGGGTTAAAATTCTTCAAAATAGTCTCCTCCTGCATCAATACCTGCGGAGGCGATTCTGCCACACTAGGAAAGCACCCTGGAACTCCTTGACTGGAATACCTCTCAGGAACCTTGTAACTTTAGTTTCAGTGTTCTCCACCAACTCCCAGTGCTTTCTCTTCAGCTCTCTCTTCAGTCGGGGGAACAAGAAAATCACACGGAGCAATGTCAGGGCTGCAAGGAGGCTGGGACACTATGGGGGTCTTGTTCTGGATCAGGTAGTAGGTAACGACAAAGGCCGTGTTGCTGGGAGCATTGTCGTGGTGGAACAATCAGAAACTCTTTATTACAATATCTTTTGGGAAACGAATATAGTCAATTTACAATAATTTCATGTCTGTAATATTTACAATAATAATGTTTGCACAAGAGCACATATCGTTTATAAAGTTAAAATGCAAGTTTATTTTTTAAAAATCCTCCCAGTGCAGGCATTCTTCCAGTGTGTAGAAGGGTCTTGAAGTCAGCAGCCATTCATTCAGCGATTTCTTTAGTTTCTTTGCTGTGAGAATCTTCATTTCTGCCAGTAGTAGCATGAACAGCTTCTGGCCTGCATATGACAATTTCTTTTGGTACAACGTGAGATTGTGTGCCGGTAGTCTGCAGCATGCCTGGTGCGGTAGTCATGGAGGTCGTCTGCTCGAGGAAAGTTTTTCTCATCAACATGCAATATAACTTCCTGGATATACAGGGACATCACGGTCATAATTCTGAGGTCTGTAAAAAATCCTCTGCAGGTGTCTCTTGCTCCCAGGCAATTTAGGGTCCTCATCACTTGCTTCTGAAGACGCATAATTCGTTGTAGGTTCCCCTGAGATGTTCCTCCCCAGATAGCATGCCATATCGTATGAGCGTTTCAAAAACGGCAAAGTATGTTCATTTTGTTGTTGCAGTGTTGTGATAGCTTTTATTCATTTTAACCCTTTGAGGTTTCAATAAAAATTGCTTCGACTGTCCTCAGGTCGTATTTAATTTCTGTTAGTTTACAGTTCTTTGACAATACACAAATGCAATTTTTAAATCCCTTTTTCTGCAACTTTTTTATTTTTTTCTCTTTATATATCAATGTAAATAACCTAAAGAGAATATTTACATTATTTTATAGTATTTTTTTATAACTTTAAGTAACATTTAAAAAATATAAAAAAAGAAGTAAAAAATATAAAAACATAATTTTTATTTTTTTATACATATGTAATAAACCAAAATTACATGAATACAGGTGAAAAGGCACTAGGATCTCATCAGATACATGTTATTCATTATATTATATTATATATATTATAATTTTGCCTTGTTCCAGCCCTAGGCCTACTTTGGGTAACATGTCTAGCTCTTCCTCTTAGTCTACTAGTTTGTAGCCTAGGCCTACCTCTATTATTTGCATCTCCTTGTCCTACTTCTATCACATTATCCACGAATTGATCAAATTCTTCCCCATCATTACCTAAAGTTTCCAATCCAAACACATCACTTTCGTCGTCTAGGTTACCGGCGTCTAGGTTACCGTCATTTACCACAATGTTTTCAGAAGAATTTTCAATATGATTCAACTCACAATCACTATTACGGTCTTCTTCAATAATCTGTTTTTCATTTTGGATACTAATTTCACTGAAAATACTATCACAATCATCTAACTCATCTAATATTTCGTCATCATCAGTAAAACTTGTACTTGGACCAGCCATATTTGTAAACACGGCGCAAGTGCAGACGTCAGTTGTATTGGTCTTCTATTATCACTTCCAATGCCTCCTATATCGTGAATAAAGATCGACGTAGCATTCACGTAACCAAAATAGAAGTCCAAAGTACTGAATAACTCAAATGCCGAACAGCAATAGGTTAGAAATGGCCAAACAAGCAGTGACATTATCCGGTCGACCTATTGTCGACATGCGAGCGTTCAGCGAAACTGCCGCGGTCGACCTATAGTCGACGACCGATCGCAAAGGGTTAAGATGTAAAGGCTTGTATTCAACTTCTTACACCGGACATTAACATGGTATGTCCATGACATATTTTCATCAATAGTCACTCCCAGAAATTTGGCATGTGGTTTCACTTCTACTTCTGGAAGAATTAGAACTTGGTTTTGTCTTCTGCCAAATGCTAACAGGTTTGTCTTTAATGTATTAACCACTAGGTGATTTGTGTGGCAGTATTGGTAAGCCATATTCAATGACATATATGAGCTTACTGCCAGTTGATCAGCAGAATTCCCTGAAGATAGAAGGATGGTGTCATCTGCATACACAAGCATATGACAGACTCCGTTCAGGTATTGTGCATGTCGTGAATAAGATAAACATCACAGGACCGAGGACAGATCCTTGAGGTACACCTCTTCTGATTATAGCAAGTGGCTTGGATCTTATAGTATGAGTTAGTCCTCTTTCTGTATGTTTTACTTCGATTAATTGGCTGCGTTCTTCAAGGTAGCTCCTATCCAGTTTAGAGCAGGACCACTAATACCCATGTTGTCAAGTTTGTTTAAAATCAAGTTATGATCAACGCAACCAAATTCCTTACTAACATCAAGCATAATACCTGTAACTAGTTCTCCTTTCTCAAGGTGGTCAATTATAAACTAGGCAAGTTTCATTATTGCACTACTAGTTGATCGTCCTTTTAAAAAAAACATGTTGTTTTGTCGTCAGTAACTTAAGTCGCTCACAAAGGTCCATCAATCTCTTAAGTACCACTTGTTCAATCACTTTGGAGAAGGTTGAGATGAGAGAGATTGGTCTATAGTTACTGGCTTGCTTTGGACCTCGGCTTTGGAACTTAGGATATACTTTGGCCAGTTTTAAGGCCATTTAGAATTTTCCTGATCCTAGTGACATATTGGTTATGAAAAGCAGAGGTGATATAAGAGTTTCACAGTATTGTTGTAATAACTTGGATGAAACTCTGTCCACCCCTGATGAGGTTTTGTAGCTTAAAGATTTCTTTGATGTCAGGCCGGACGTGCAGGATCCGGCGTTTCAGTTTCTTGAGCACCTCCAGGTAAAAGATTGTGTCCTTGCGGTCTGCCTTTTGGATTCTGGATCGTACTCAAACATCCACAACTTATCTCTGGTTAGAGTTTAGTATACACCTTTCACACTTGCAAATCCTCCGACACTATCCCATGTACCGCAAATATTGACAAGTTCAGGGTGTGTGCAATTACCTGGATAATTAACCAACAGTCTGAACTTAGAACTTCACGCACACGCTGGATGCTTTCATCCGTTCGGGCTGTTGTTGGGTGTCCAGAATGAGGCTTGTCGGTGACCTCCTCCCGGCCCTCCTTGAAGGCCTTGTGCCACTTTCCGCATTGAGATCTCAAAATACATTCCTCCTTAAAGGCCTCTTGAAACATTTGATAACTTTCTTGTTTAATTGTTGCATTCTTCCCAAACCACACACAAAACGTGATTGGGTACAGCTATTCAAGCAAGCATTCCATCGCACGCCATAACACAATGAAACAAAAGTTCGTATAAAGACACTTCATACAACCCCCACCACATTACCTGACCAGTCTGAATGCGATGCAATGCAGAGTCGCGTCACATTAAAATCATGCCCATTAATTTCATAATGGACCATGTATATTCAGAGCAGTTTGCCAACATTAAATTCAGAGTGTTTCATAACATTTTTGACAGTGGAGATCGTACAAAAATGAAATGAAAAATTCTTTATTTATACAGTCAAAGTTAGGGCCGCATGGCCCTTTCTTACACTTACCCTACGACAACGTAAAATTAATAATATTAATTAAACATTACCTTAATTAAGAATAAAACAATTAAAGAAATAAATAATGTGGTGAAATTAATATAATATTTTAACAGGTTAAAATTAAAATTTAACAAATTAATAAATTAACTACTTCTGTAATTCTTAAAACATTATTAAAATAAAATTATACTTTTAATATACAAATAAAACTTAAGTAGTTATTGCTAATAAGTCCTAACTTTTATTACACACAATCTCACATTCATCCTTCTGCCAGTGGCACGCCCACAGCATCTCAGACCGAATCTGCCCCAGCTAACGCTTAAGATATATATATCTTTCAGTTTCGCTACAAACCGGGAACAGATATGGATGGAAGTAATTGTTTGGGGAAGGGCATTCCACAACCTACAAGCCATTACATGGAATGACTTATCATACACTGCAGTTCTGTGCTTAGGCATTCTCAAAATGTATGAGCCAGAGCGAATGCTTTCTTACACCTACATGAGACACGGATTTAAAATATTCAGAAAAATATTTTGGGAAACATTTTAATATTGAATGAACTAGTTTTAGAATTTTGATGGATTTTTTATCTTTTAATTTTAGAATATTTGACTGAATATAGCACGGTGTGATATGCTGCTCCCGTTTCACATCGTAAACGTAACTTATACAATATTTTGAGTTCTTTGCAGCTTCTCACTAAGTACTACGGTAATATTGATCATGGAGTTACAGTAATTGAAATTTGGAAGTACAATGATTTAGTCATGAGCAGCTTCGTATGTTCTGGTAAAAAACGTAAACATTTGAGTGAGTGAATAGATGCGAAAGTCCGTTTACAAATCTCTGCAACAGCGTCAGTCAGGTCAAAGTCGAGTTTGTAGTCAAACCAAGATCTTTCACCTTGTCGTAGTACGACAGAGTGTAACCATTTACAGTTAACGTTTCAATAGTGTTGAAGTTTATTGCATTTCATAAACGTGACTGACAAAAAATAATGATTGGTTTCGTTTTTGTATGGTTTAGTCTCAGGCCATGATTTTTGGACCACATAATAATGTTTTTAATGTCACTATTGATTTTGCATTTTGCATAGTTTTACCAATATGATGGTACTTTTGTAATGCACAATTAATCTGTATAAAAACAAGAATGATTAAATTTTTCTTATATCTCATTAATTAAAGAGTACCTTTTCCTCCGCCTTTCATCGATTTCCAGTCTGGAATGTCTTCTATCAAAAACATCATCAGAAAGATTTTCAGTTCCTTCCATAGTATAACAACTGGTAAAAACTTTAACCCTCCAACTGGGAACCTGCAACATATTATTCACAATAAAAGTTAACCAATTTAAACTAAATCACTATCATATAGAAAATTGGCACATATTAAAGTGGTGCCATTAGTTTTAGTTAGGATAATTATTCATAATTTTAAATTAAGATAAATTTAAGATAACTGAAGGCAAAAAAGAAGAACACATTTGTGTATCTTGTGTATCTATCCACAAGGTATTACACGTGTGTTTGTTTAAGGAAAGAAATTTAGGTAATTTTGAAACACTTCAGGGAGTAACATGTTTCTTTAGTAATTTATGATGTAAGGAAATAAAATTTTAAAAATTATATCATTTAAAAAATAACACATCTATCAATTTGTGTTTAAAATTTAAAATTACTTCACAGATAAAATCATGTAACTTCTTCCAATCATCTTTTAATTTTTTTATATATTTTCATATTCTTATATTCAACTATGTTTCTTTGATCCTGATTTTAAGATAAGGTCAAATTCTACTTCAAATTAAATAACACCTTGTGGAATGATAAGAATATTTTTTCTGGTTTTCCTATCTTAGCATCCTAATTGATTAAAAAATAAATGTCTAATATTTTATTTACACATTATTTATGCTAGGAAATTAGCTTTCTCCCACTTCTGGTTCATTATAAGATCCATAGAGCTCATCATATACAAACAAAGTTCCCTATAGATGTCATACCTCAAATTATGATTATTCAATTCATAGATGCCATAGATATAGGATGTTTTATTATAAGACACCTATGTAAAATAGTGCTATGACTCAAATGTATTTAGTTAAAACAAGACGATGAGGAAACTTCTCATTACACTTACTTCGTCCTAAAAGGACCTTTGCACTGCTTCCTAGTGAGAGGATATTCAGAATGGGTCTCCTGTTGAGGTCCCTTAATAAGATATAATGGGCACTATCTCAGTCATGTCACCTTAAAGTAGGAGAGGCTATTTCTGTTCCTGCCTCTTCAAGTCAAAGCAAGCAGGGGAAGCCATATTCTGTGTTTCCTTTTTTAAACTCTAAGGGAGTCCCACCCAAACACAGTCATCATCCACAGTCAAATAGAAGTATAAACCAGCCAAAGGCGAACCCTCAGGACAAGAAGTGAATGTTCCCTCAGCTTGATGTGTCAAAAGAGTAGCCATGGCAGTTTTCTTTGTCAGAATGGAGGATTATCATGATGTCCGATCCCTTAGCTAAGCGGACTACACTGAGAGGCCCCATGATTTTTCAATTCAGCTCAGCAGTCCACTACATGTGGATTTCATTATGTAGATATAAAATTCAATCCCTTTCCAGACGTAGCTGGAAAATGCTTAATCTCTCAGCTAAATAAGGCACACATTTAATATTTCACTATCTGCATGCAGCAAATACCATTTAGAATGGTTTCTTATCCAAGTGTCACTGCCACTGGGGTAGCTGCTATAGTGTGGGTAGCTGCTATAGTGTACCCCATCAATGTATTGAAATACTAGTGCATTTAGTAAAGCCAAACATCTAAATATGGAAATAACGTAATATTCCGTTGATATTAGCGACTAAATGTACTTTTATTTTCCAAGCAATATTTTATTTGTTTCGTAAATAAAGTTAGTAAAGATTTAAGTGTTTGAGAATTGCATTTAAATTCCAGTCATGAAAAGGGAAGCTCAAATGCTGCTATTTAAGTTGGAGTTAAAGTGATATACATGATTTATGCAGTCGAGACTGAAGTGTGGCCTACTGAGTTGAGAGGACACCTGAGATTTCACCTGAACTTGCACTCAGTGGTCTGCCAAGGCCAAATATTAACACTGGTGTCTGACAGAAAGAAATGATATTTTGATTTTTGTTTATTAAATAAAAAGAAATTTTTAATTTTAATCTAATTAATAAACTTTGGTAAATTTTGAGCTGTGTTTGTCTTTAATTACAGTAAAGCCTCAATTATTGAAAATAATAGGAGCTGAAAACATTTCATATAACTAAAATCTTCAATGATACGAGGTTATGTTAATAAAAATAACTTCTGTGATACAAACATATGTACACTTAAAATAGTTTATAATATTGCTGTACACATTACAAAAAAAGAAATATTTTATAGAACTTTTTAACCGAATTGTTATAACCTTATTTGTATTTTGAAATAAGAAATCTTCCACATTTTTTCACGTCACTTTCCATAGAGGCAAACATTTTATCCATTTTAGAATGGTTTGAATGCAAAGTTCTAAGATAGGCATTTAACTAAGTAACTTTTCTGAGGATTATAGACAGCAGTTTCTTAAATGAAGATATTGCTGAAGTTGATCATGTTGGGTGAGAAACACAATGCATGCGCGCTCACTGTAGTGCTGTGTTCAGTGCCTT
Source organism: Homalodisca vitripennis (assembly GCF_021130785.1). Taxonomy (NCBI): domain Eukaryota; kingdom Metazoa; phylum Arthropoda; class Insecta; order Hemiptera; family Cicadellidae; genus Homalodisca; species Homalodisca vitripennis. Next base: position 174,845,189 of record NC_060210.1, read on the forward strand.
AATTTGCAGATTACCACTTACTCAAAAGTGCATTTTGTTGTAAATAGTTATATATATGTGTTTAGTGAATTTTTATTTCTTAGAATACTTCTTATTAGAAGGTTTGGTCAAAATTGATATTTCTTTGTTTCCGGTAGCTCATGGCCATAGCTTTCACTGAAATATTTTTCAAGTCCCACCAAATAAAAATCTGCCTGTAAAATCTAATAACTTTAGGGTGATTGGTCTAATGGTTTGAAATCAAATTTTGATTGAAAAAAATTTTCAAGCACAAATCCTGTACGGTTGTTTTGCCAGTCTTCCCATTCCTCATCATCATGTGTAACATCAGGCCTAGGTCCATCCCTACCGACTAACCTATCTCTACTATTGATATTTAGCCTATCTCTGTCTTCCTCAATTAATCCTAAGATTGGATCTTAATCATCGTCATCTTCTTGATCGAACAGAATTTTTATGTCAGCCATTTCAAAACACTTGATTACAAATAACTTATAATATATCTGTATACAAAGACAAAGAGACAAATATAGTATATATCCCAAAACATTCATATTTCAAAAGGAATGCTAAAAAATAAATTTAAATTAACACCAAACAAACACTGCCTCACCTCACACAACAAGCCATGTGACGTCTTGGTTATAAATAAAACATTAGGTGTCTTTAGAAGCATGAATTATAAAAATAAATCTGCTAAAAATTAGATTATAAAGTATAAATAAACGTTTAAAACATTACTGAAAAGCATATTGAATAAACAATACAAAGTAAGATGATTTAAAACTGGAAATACATATTAAAACATAATGTCGGGCTGAGTTCGGCACTGAAGCGGAATTGGAAATTTTCAATGTCAGACTCAGTTTGCCTATGGTGTTTAAAAGGTAAATGAAATGATCTGGAACTTTAAAAAGTAGATCAACATTGTTCCACATGCCAAAACCCAAATAAGAATGACAAAACCAAATACTTATACTTTCTATGGTAGATATTTAGAGAAGTAAGTAATACTTGACCTTACAATTCAAAATTACGAGCATATGTAAATATATATATATATACACATACCTCAAGGACGCAACCGCTGACTGGTATTTCCTCTGGGTTCCACAGGTTATTAGCGTCACCCACAGGAGTGTAATAAGGACTATCAGTTGTCAGGATGTTGTCATCCCTCTTTTCATTGGGATCTAAAATAAAGAACCATAAATAATTTAAAATAAAATTTAACAAAATGTTATAATATACCCTTCAATATACAAGAGAATTTAATTTTTAATTGTAATGAACTTCAAAAAGAAAAGGATTTTTATTGGTAAATCCTAACCAGAATGTAATTTTCTATAGATGCTTAATTAACTTATACATTACAGAAATAGATTTAAACACACCCCAAATAACAATTTAGATCATTTCATCTAGGCCTAAATAGTTAAATGTAATGTATGGGATTCCAAAGCTATTTTGAATGCTAGGGTATGTTCATGTCTTTTAACATATTTATAACCTGTGAATAATTTACCCTTAATTAACTACAACTTAGCATTTTAGTGTTCAAAAGTACCTTCTTTTTTTGATCTTTTTTTCCTTGTCCTTTCTCTTCTTTGATGCCTGTCTCTCTTTATTAATTTTCCACCATTTACCTTTGTTGTTGAAGTAGCATCTGTACTTGTAACAGAAGATGTCCATGATAAACTTCTGTTTCTTCTTTTCGGGCCACTGGCACTCCACACACTACCACTTACACTCAGTTTGTCATCCCTCCTACGACGCCTCACAATATGATTCGTGTCCTCTGCTGTAGCCACTGGAGTTAAAGAGACATCACTTTCTTGATTTACAACCAAGTCTGCAGCTGATGCAATTTCCTCTACTTCTGTATCTGGTAATTGATTTGATGTTATTACTTCAGATAACTCTTTATGTTTTTGTAAAGTTACTCTCCTATCCATTCGCTCGAGCCTCTGCTTCAACTGAAATAAATAAAATTATTATTAATTTGTTTACTATGCATTCTTTAAGTCCTATATTGTAAACTAGTTTCTAATATATCTTATACAACCCACGAGTAGGTCTAATAGTCAGGTAGTTAGGTTAGGTAAGTTTTTATTAGGTTGTAAATCTAATATAACACTAGTTCACGTATACTTCCACAAGTGAATGGCAAAATAATCTACATACATATCTATACTACAATCGTATTTAAAGTAAATGATAGAACTTACTGTTGATATAGGGTAAGTATATTTTCATTTTATAGTTTACATAAAAAACAAAAGCGAATATGTTGGAAAATCAAATTTAATGAATAACTATGGTTTCATTTATGAAAATATAATTAAATACACAGCAAGGAAATACTATTGAATATTTACAAGTGCACTATTTGATCACTAAATCAGCAAAACGTAAAGTGTCCAATGAATTACAATATGAAAATAAATGGGAAAAATTGTAAATTATAAAATATAAGGTTTCCCTCAGTATGTAAATACAAGTTGTTTGATGTTCTAAATTTGGATTGATATGTGTTTTAACATTAATGTACTTTTTTTCAGTGTAGACATAACAAATTATGAATTACATAAGTTTTTCGGTTCAAACCGCATCGACACAATGCTTAAACACAATTAATTTCATGAAATAATTCGGCCTTGCTATGAAAAACCATTTTCAGTCAATAAATGTTAAACCAAAACAAGAAGTTAATAATTGTGTAATGTTCTGATGTGGAGTGAACCGGAAGACTTTGATGCTCAGTGATCGCGTACACCTAATAATTATATTTGTATATTTCTTATTTGATTTTTTATAACTTTAATAATATAAATGTTAAACCAAAACAAGAAGTTAATAATTGTGTAATGTTCTGATGTGGAGTGAACCGGAAGACTTTGATGCTCAGTGATCGCGTACACCTAATAATTATATTTGTATATTTCTTATTTGATTTTTTATAACTTTAATAATATAAATGTTAAACCAAAACAAGAAGTTAATAATTGTGTAAATGTTCACTTTGATGCTCATGATCGCGTACAAGTTTAATTGTTGAAGATGTTCTGATGTGGAGTGAACCGGAAGACTTTGATGCTCAGTGATCGCGTACACCTAATAATTATATTTGTATATTTCTTATTTGATTTTTTATAACTTTAATAATATAAATGTTAAACCAAAACAAGAAGTTAATAATTGTGTAATGTTCTGATGTGGAGTGAACCGGAAGACTTTGATGCTCAGTGATCGCGTACACCTAATAATTATATTTGTATATTTCTTATTTGATTTTTTATAACTTTAATAATATAAATGCCTTAAACCTGTAAACAATGACAATTTTGCCGTGCATTATAACAGTAAAATGCCTACATCTATATTAATTTCTTGGCCGAATTTTATAGGTTTCAAAATGTTTATATTCTTAATAAATGTTTACAGTATTAAGCTTTAAATACAACCGTCCGCCTTCTTGAAACATGATGTGACATATTGAATTTTGTCTAGAATTAGACTACAAGAAAAATAATTGTGTCATATTTAAGCTATTCATTTTTACTATTTTCTGAAATAAAAACTAAAAAACATAGATATAATGTTCTAAAGGCAGATGATGTGTCTTGTCATGATGAATAAATTTTCAAAATATTTCCAGAGTTTGTAAACACTCTGTATATAATGCCAAGGGCATTTCCGTTCGATACTTTCCCCACCTCAGATAACGTGCTGGTTAGGTTATCTGTGAATTGATCTGAGGTTCAGAAATTACCAACGGGAAATGTCCCTGTCCATCGGTATGGGTTTTGGTGGCGGCCACACTTCCGGTAAAAAAAAAAAAATCCTTTGAGCTAGTACCTAAATTCAAGGTCGGTCATGGCACTTGTTACATTTTTATATTTATAATACATATGCATGTATTTACCTACTTATACCTGATAATGGAGAGTGGGGGAAGACCCACGAGTAAACGAAGTTTTGTGCTCCTGCTTTCTGGGTGAAATGCAGTGGTTTCTCTGTTTCTGTTAGTACTAAAATTGACACCTAAGTGTCAAGTAAGATTTATTCTCCAGTAACCAGGTGAACAATTCGCAACATTTATAAAATTGAAACAAAAAAGTACAATTGTTCTATTTTTCATCTATGAGTGAGTAATCAGTTGTTATCACATGTGTAGATGACTTGATATGATAATTAGTGCTGGACTGTGGTTGCAGTTTGACACCCCCCCCCCCCTCTGGGTTAATCTCTGCTGTTCTAATCTGTACTGAACTCAGCGTTTTATCTGGCTGAAGACATCATTTATTCAATCACCTATCTACTAGTTCATATAGCTCAGTAAGTAGGGAGTCCATCTCTGAAAACTGTTGAACTGTAGTAGCATGGGTTTAAATCCCTGTACTGTCCAATAATTTTTATTACTTATTTGACTGAATTAAAAAATTTGTAAACACCAACCATATAAATATTAATTAACAGATATGTTCGAGGCGGAAACAACTATGAATCAGAGTACTTGTACAACATATAGCCATCTAGAAAGTAAGGAGATTGGTTTCCTGTCTTAATCCATTGCCCCCTTTCATTATCTGGTGAACTATCAGCAACCTAGCTGTATAAACATATTGGAACTGTGTAAACATATTGATAAAGATAATGTTAACATTTCGATACAAGATGAAATGTTGAGCTCTTTGGTAGAGGAAAATGAAAACATAAGAGAGGAGCTTCATTTCACAAAATTTAACATGTCACTCATGAGAAAATTTATGAATTAGCCTTGCTGACGAGTTGATGAATATTCTTGCCTTCTGGTAGTGGTGCTTCATCCTCCCTCCTTTTCTTTGATGGAGTTCTAAAAAGACTGGTTTGCGAGTTGTCTGAACATGTAAAGGTAGAGCTAAAGGAGTTTTTGTGCATGGATCTCTTCTATCCTGCATTATTTTTGTTGGGTACTTGGATGCTAGGATTGACAGTGGCTGCAGAGGAGGGCTGTTACAAGCAGTAATTTTCGAGACATTGCATTTATTTATTTACATTTATTGTTATCTAGTTATATAATTTACTATTTATACTCTGGATAATGTACGTATTATCCCCATAGTACTATATAAAATGCCAATATTTAAAAATCTGGATTTATAGAAGCACCACAGCTACACAAAAAGCAATATGAAATTCTTCGTAAAAGCATAAACTAAACTAAGCAAAGCAAACAATTCATAAAACTGTAATGGAATTTTGTATCTTGCTATTTTTAAGTTTCATTATGGACCTCACTGATAAGTCATGTTGACTTGGTGGGACCATGTTTCTGTAAAATTATGTGTTAAAATTGAATACATTTTTATTAAACATGTCTTCTTGGCTGGTTTCTCATCAGTTTCTATAGTGTCTACTATTTTATTCTCTTTTTGTTTGTGAAGTTTCTCAACAGGGATTAAACGCTTTTTCTTTAGAAGGAAGGCTTGTAGTTCCACATGAGTTCCGTCAGCATATTGGTGAATATCTTATCTTGGTTATGAGTCGCTTATTTGTTATCGAGGTGAAACCATTGTTTGACAAGTCTTTTTTAGCTTTTAGGTAGTTTGGAATTTTCAAGAGTTTTTTTCTAATCGATGATCCAATAGAAGATGCTCATGAACAGTTATGTCTAGGTTTTTATTTTTTTTCTTATCCAACTACATAGACATTCCCAACTGTCCAACCGACATAAAACCCCACTTTCTTCTTGCACGGTCTGACATTGCATTTCCAAAAAGGGTATTGGTTGCAGAAATACAGGTACAACTTCGTAGCATGTCCTCCTTCACATAATTTCGTCATGCAGCAGACCTCGTGATTGGAAAAAACCCACGGCTTCTTCTGTAGATGGCAGCTCCCAAATCAGCATAGCGACGGCGATGGACTGACTGTACTATCACTGCACGGTATGTGCCAGTGGCTTACGAGGCGTCTGTCAAGCAGTGACAGGTGCGCCAGGCGCTGGACAATGGCTCACACACCGCTCTGTATGTCCATTACCTAGTCTCTTGATCTAGGCTAGGTTAGGTTATGTTATGATAGTAATTTGACATAACATAACCTTACTCTACCCGCCGATTTAAAAAAAAATAGGTGGGGTCCATATAGTGCATAAGTACCGTTGGTTTAATGCTAATATCAACTGAGTACTTTGAATTTTTACACACAAGTTGAACAAACCGTGCACCGTCAAACCCTGACTATACAGTGTATTGGAGTTTCTCCTTAATAAAATATCTTCTTTCTTTAGGTCAATTATGCCATAATTATGTTTGGAAGTAGTGATTGCTTCTTTCACATCTTGACTAGATAATGCCTTTTTGTTTATGTCCTTAGATTTATAGAATTGTGAGAATTGTTGCAATAAGGAGCTTTCAGATTTCTGCCACACGTCCCTTTGTTTGATTTTTGATGGTAAAGGCAAACACATACAGAATGTTCCAGAAGATGACACACCATTATGGGCGCAGTTAAAAAAATTTGGACCTGCCTATGTTATAATCTGGATAAGTATTTTTTAAAGCCACATACAGCTCATTTAGATTTGACAGCACTAGACGTTTGTTTAGTTACTTTAGTGCAATTTTTCTTACCTGAGCACATTCTAATATTTTTATCTCTCATAAAACTGTCTGACTTTTTCAATAGTTTCTTCGCTTACACCTACCCCTTCTTTTTCCCTAAAACTGGAGGAATACCTTGTTCTTTTACTAAACTTCTGGTAAGTCTAATTAAACGGTCAGAAACGTTAAACTCACTAGTAATTTTGTCCTTGGCCAAGAGTCAGGTATTAAACTTAGTATATTTACTTTATTTTCTTTAGAGACAAGTCAAAATTTACTTTTCAGGTTTTTAACCCTCCGAGCGTCCATCATATTACGTTCCCTGAACGTCGTATAAATTATACTGTTGTATCATGTATGGCTTTACAGCCTCATGGTGACTTTTGAACCCGTAGGTCTTGGGCATGACAAGCTGTTGACAAAAGGTATACTGGTTTTCGGGTTTTTTGTTTGTTTATACCCTACTGCTAACATAAGCCCTCTTCTAAAATAAACACTCTGTTGTTATATTATTATAATATTATATATAATATAATATTACGCTAATAATAGTGCGGGTTGAATTAATTTGATCGGCAAGTGCCCGCCGTCTTATTTTAAGACGGCGACGTTTAGAGAAAGGTGCTGTCGACTTAAAACGACTTAAGTCAGCCGACGTTCGGAGGGTTAATTACATCACAATATACTGTGTTTGATAGTTATAGCTCTTAATTTTTTCATTATCTGGCAGTGTTAAGACCTATTGCTGTAAAACATGTTTCAAAATTTTTTCTTAAATTCTCTGATATTTTTTTACTTTACCTCAATAGCTGCTAGTCTTTTCCCACAACTCTGATTTCTTATTTTAGAAGCAGGAGACAAGCATTGCAACAAAACAACAATTGGAACAATTAGACAATTGGTTCTAAATTGGAAAAAGCATAATCTAATATTTGTATAGCTTCTTCATTACGAATATAGGCATCAGCCAATCCTTCATATGTACCTGATGATTCTGGATTTGAAAAAGAAGCTAATTTTGAAAAACAGTTTGGACACAGAGATTTTCCAGCAATTATGTTAAGTTTTGTTTCAGGTTCAATGAGATTTAACAATGATAAGTGACCAAGTTTTATTTCTCTTAAGCCCTTATAAATAGGCTTCTTATGAACTTTTGTAATTGATTATAGAGAACAGTATTTACCAAAAATATGGGTGTATTTTAATATGTATTTCTTTTCATGTTACTCACATATTGTAGAAATTGAAGAACTTACTCTAAATTTAAATAACTTTTGTACATTTTCTTCAGACTCATTGAAATGTTACAGGGTTTTTTAATTGGAGTGTAACAATCTTCACTAACTACTTGACAAATGGAACGTTGTCATCCATTTTAATAAGAACAAAATTTAAGTTTAAATGGAAAATATACACAATAAAGCTGTAAATTGATCAATTAAATATTTCCACTCACTTAAGCTGTAAACTGATTAATTAAATAATTCCACTCACTTCATAACATTAAAAAGGTAAAACTTCAAAGTAGCCTAGCCTACACAACTATACATTATGAATTATCTGGTCTGACTGAGCAAAAGATGCCAGGTATTGAAGAGGGAGAGTTCATAATCTTGTACAGAATTGTCCACTGACCTCTTGTCCAATGATATGTCCATGCATTGAGAACACAAATTTATGAAAAAGCAGTATATTTACCGTTTAAAGAATTTTTAGAAACATTTCATTTATTAGATATTGGCCACCATGGATTTAGATCCAGAAGGTCAGTTGTAAGTGCTGCTGTCATTTATTAGAACAATTATTGCATAAGTTAATAAAGGAATACATACAAATGAGGTATTTATGGATATCTCAAAGCTTTGGATAGTGGATAGTGTTGCACTCTAATAAGCTTGTAGAAAAATAAAAAGCCCTAGGAGTAACAAAAAGCACCTAAAACTGATTTCAATCTTACCTCTCTGACAGATTTCAATATATAGAAATAACCAATTTATAAAAACATAGTAACATTATTAAAGCCTCATCTCATTATAATGCTGTAAGGTTTGGTGTACTCCAAGGGTCTCTCTTAGATCCATTACTGTTCCGGTGTTACCTGGGTGGCATGGACAAGGCTCTGGTCATATAAGCCAAGTAGTGAGCTTTGCCGATGATGCAAACCTAGTGATGTTATCAAAATCTTTAGAAGAATTAGAAATTCATACATTATCGAATTGGAAACATTGGATGTGATTTAAAAAACCACAATTTAATATTAAATGTAAAAAAGACAAACTTTGCAACATTTAAAACACCCAAAAACAGAATTTTAAAGGACCCAACAATAGTTTGTGATTCATCCCAAATTGAAAAATAACAGCAAAAAGTTTCTAGGATTAACAATAGATCATCATCTAAATTGGGACGAACTTGTTCATAAGCACTTAATTAAAATAAATTCTGGCGTCTATGCACTTAGGAAAATGAGTTATTACTGTGACCTAAAAACTTTGACAAATTTATATTTCGCTTATGTCCATACTCATGTTTCATTTTGCATTGCTGTGTATGGTTCCAAACCATAAATAAATATGGATAATATTTTAAAACAACAAAAAAAAAGGTAATATTGATAATGCTAAGGCTACAACATGATGATTCAGCCAAAGAAAACTGTATAAACATTTAAAATCTTTTATTGTTTATAGCCAATATATTTTTGAATCAATCATTATTTAATTGTTTTTATCAAATGACTAGCGGGCCCGGCGCGCTTTGCTGCGCATTTCAATAATTTTTTGCAAAAGTTGCCCGCGGCTTCGCACGCAATTTCCCGTTGAAAACAGTACACTATATTCACTTATTCTTTTTCTATCACATTCTAAACATTGCTGAGATAATTGATAGTCGTTCCATCGTGAGCCTCTTGGGCGTATTATGAAGGTATGTACCATATTCCTGCCTCTATCTAGCTGTTACCCACGGCTTCGCACGCAAATCTTAAGAACCGAAGTCCTTATATTACTTAGTAAATTTTTTTTTTTACTATAATAAATTTTAGATTAAATTAGTTATATCTCCGATGCCACGATTGAGCTTGCTTTGTTGTCTCGATCGAGAGAATATGTACACACGGAGTTTTTGAGAACCATACTTCTGTCAAAAAAACAACTAAGGTTGATTTTATAACATTCTTTATATTTGTAGCCAACGTAAGATAGTAATTATGATATCTGCATTACTCTTCTGATCAAGCATGAGCATGGTTTATATTAAATAAATATTGCAGTTAAAGGTGAATTTTTACGTCAAATTTGAATTGTATTATCTGGATAGTAAAGTCTATGTTTAACAGTGATTGCAAAAACAGTTTAAACAAAATTTGTCGTTTCTCTTAAGCTTACTCTATGCTTTAAAACTATAAGTGTAATATATGTTTACAAAGAACAGCTGATTAAAAATTTGAAAAGACGTTAACATATGTTTGCTGCAATGCATTTCTTATGGGTATTTCTGTAACCAGTGGGGCGGAATCCTGAATCGGGAAAGGGATGGGCATAGCTTATAAACCTTCTCCGTGGAAAAATACATATACGTACAAATTTTCATCATGATCGGTCCAATAGTTCACGATTCCATAAAGGACAAACATACAAACATTCATTTTTATATATATAGATTTGATTGTTGTTCACCGAATGAATAATTCGATATTACAATTTATTAAACAAAACATATGATTCCTACTTATTAGTTACAGTCATTTGTCATGTAAACAATGAACAGAAAGAAGTAACTAATTTATTGAGAATATGAAAATGACAATGAATCTGAGGAAATTATGTAATAAATTTCTATATATACATGTGGGTTTGACTAACTGCCTTCACAAAAGCAATCTCTGCTATCTGCACAATCTATAAATATTGTAACGTATTTCTGATGTGTAGGTCTAGGCCATAGCTGTATTTGTTATTTTGTAATATTATTGTTGAATTTGTTATTAAAAATTTTAATGTATTATTCTTGTTGTTGTGTGTGATCTGTAGTGTTTAATTTAGTGATATTTTAATTTATTACTATATAGCCTAAAAATGGCTACTGTAATGCAAATGAGGATGAGTACAATAGTGATGTCCTACTGAATGATACAAACAATAATTCAACCGACAACACTGACATTGACTCTTTCGACAGTGATGATGATGTAGAAATGTTTCATCAACCGGGATGAGGGATATTCCTTTTACAGGAGACAATAAGTTACTGATACCAATCCCAGGCAACAATAAAACATCAGTGAATGTGTTAAATCAAATATTAAAAATTAAAATATATATTTTATATTTAAAATGTAATTTTGGGTCAACACTACACTATGGAAATTAAAATTCCTCAATACAGAAAGTGTAATAATATAGTGAGTGACAAACATACATAGTATTTTATATATTAAATAAAAATAAGTATAGCCTAGAAAATAACCAAAATAAGCATTGAAAAACCATAGATAAGCCGTGTTTTTCTTATGTTAGTTTTTAACACATTCGAGTCTACGCTCGAGCCAGACGCGAGCGCCATTGTTTAAACCCCCGGTCGGCGCTTGAGCGTGACTCGAGCACAGCTTTGCCAATTGATATACGGAGTTGCTCGAGTGATATTCGAGTGCCGTCAGCTGCATTAGAAAGCTAGCTTTAATGGTTAGTTCAGAAAAATCCCGCTAGGCGCTATTACGTCATACCCGCTTGAGGCTTTTGTTTATCCACTGACGTGGCCTGGCGCGTCGTCAGTCTGTTTGTCTACGACAACAATCATTTTTTTAGCATTTGAAATTTTTTTTGGCAATTAAAATAATTATTTGTAAATATGTATATAGTAAATGCCTTAAAAAAATTTAAATTACTTGTTTTATTTATTCAAAAGTTAGTTTTCAAGTAACACAAGACATGTGGGAGTTTTTTTTTTCGTCAAAAAATGTAAGTTTTGGAATTTTTTAAAAAATTAATTAGATTTTATAGGAATACAGTTTTACATATCATTTTAAAGAGGAAAGATAGAACTTTCAAGAAAATATAGTATCTTATACATAATATTTAACAGTTTTCTAAAAAAAAAATCTGAAAACCAATTAATTTATGCAGACCGGGTTATAAAAACAGCAAATAGCGAGCCAGACTCCAATGTGTTAATAAGTTAGTTTTACTAATGATTTATTTATTACTTATTTAAATGTGACTATTTCAATTACCTATAACTTACTACTTGTTTATTTGAGGGTTATGGTTCCGGGTACGGTCCAATAAGCGGACCCGGTTTTTTATATCGAAGAATATAATCATCGATACCTAATATTCGCATATCGAATCATAGACTATCAATCGATATAAAAGTAATAACAATCATATGTTTAAATTAAAATGTGAATTTAATGATAACAAATAATAAATGAACATAACCATAACTCATAACTTTAACTAAATGAAACAGAACGAAAACGTTTTTACTAAAGTTGTGTCCACCATTACCTTCTTTTTTTGCATCTGAAGACGACCATGTTAGCTCCTCTGACAGTTACATTTGTTACCTTTCCACAAATATCACATAATGGATTCTTAGGTACTAACCCAACATCCTGAAGCCATAAAAAACATATTTTTATCGTCTTTTAAAGCAATTTCGTGAAGCTTCCTAAGATTGACGGCCATTTTAATACACAATGTTACGTGAAATTTAAAATATTACCTTAATTGTATTATTTGAAAGTGTTTACAGCTGTTCATATAGATTATTTAAGTTGTTAAAAATAATTCATCAGTATCGATTGATTATATCGATGGTTATGATTAAGTAATATCGTTTGCCAATTTCGATATAAAAAACCGGGTCCGCTTATTGGACCGTACCCATGGTTCCTTTATTATTTATTATGTTGTGTCTTATACAGTAAATTATCATTTTCATTTCAAACCTGACTTTTATTTAGTATTTTACATATATTAATATCGATTGTTACATATTATTTGATGTTATGAACTATCAATGTTAATACTAAGCCATACAAAAACTGGGACCGCTTACTGTACTTTGCCCTTTAGATGGTAAAAACATTTTAAAGGTGGTTTTAAAATGTTTTAATGGTCGGCACAAAATCCAATATTTAGCCTACTGAGGGATTTTTAACATCAACAAATATAAAACTGACTGAAACATTAGCTAAGAACTGTTATAAATTCTACCAGTTTAAAAGTATAGAAAATAAATGCAAGCTCCCTTTAGTTATTTACAATAGGCAAATCTTTGTTATAAAAATATTATTGATTGGAAGAATGTCTATTTAAATGTATAAATGCCTAAAATATTACAATTACATTAAAAATTAACTAACTCAGCAACCTTGATTTGAATTTTAAACCATTTTATTGGAAATAGTTATTACTTTAATGTGCTGCTCTGGTGGTAGATTGTTGTACTAGCATGCATTTCTGTGTACAATGTTTTAACTGTCAACCGTAATAAAGTTAAGATGACAATTAATATATATGAATATAAAATATTATTCTTACAGTGTCATTTTCTTGCTTTAGAGCTGTAATTTGTTTATCTTTGGTAACTAGCTGTTCCGACTGTTGTTGGATAAGGTCCAGATGCAACAAAAGTAGTTCCTTCAAATGTACGATTTCCGAATTTTTATCCCCATTATTTTCACTTTCACTCATATTACTAGCATATATGTGGTCAAAATCACAGGGATAAGGAATGAGTCCTGCCTTATTATCCTTGGAATTGAATGTTTCTAAATGCTTAGAACAAGAGTTATCGTTGATAGCAGCACCCATGTTGACGTTCGCGTCGTTGGTATAATCTTTCACATCACTTGTATTTTCACCATTAAAAATAACACCAGACTTTGACATGATTTTATAAATATAGAAAATCAAAATTAGAATAATTGCAATGTGCAATTATATCAACCATGAGTCAACATATATTGTCAACAACCAAACATAAATCACACACATTGTCTTGTCTACACTCAATTTTTACACACCAACAAATCTTAGGATCAGAATACGATCATAGAGAGCGACACCAACACACTGACACAACGTACTGTACTACCAGTACCAATACAATGTTTTATTTGGTTCTTGAAAAATACACCTTGCTATTGGAAAATTTGCAGCTAATAAAAAACGCCCTTGTTTCACTATACAATAATAAAATTCTAACTACATATAAAGAAATATATTGAAATTGAATGAAACCATGTAAAATTTTGGTAAATATAGATTTACCATCTACTACCTTCAATTAAAAAAAATGTAATGGAACTTTTTGACAATTTTACGATATCTGTGTTTTCGCGGGAAAATTTTCTCACTGTTTTTCTCGTTAAAATGGGACAATACATTGTCCAAAAAGTGAAGAGATGCCGTCCAATACGCTAAGAATGTGTTTTCAGTTTTTGTACTTATTATAGTATAATTCTCGATTCCCAAATCACCAACTTATTTGCTACTTTAGGTAACTCTTTCAATTTTAAAATGACAACCCGGTTATGGTAGTGAGGACATATTTACTACATCCACAAAATGTAATATCAAAAGTGATTCGCTGGTTAGGGGATCATCAGTTAATATAAACATGAAATATGTGTATACAATAGAGAAGAAGTATTATTTTGATAAAGCAGTAAAAATAAAACGTAAAACTAATAATAAAAACCATAAAATTATAAATTATAGAAGTATTATGCAGAAAATATAGTTTGCAATTTAAAATGTTTTACTGAATTTCTTCTTAAGCCTACGGTAGGTATAGATCACTTACGGAAGGTTGGGATGTACGTTAATCTTTTAAAACCATCTCACAAACGATTTTAATTTTGTTTCGTTTGGTCCATGAAGCTATTTTTTGGTAACTACACTAGATGATAAAAAAAACAGTAGCAGTCGTGGGACTGCCGATAGAAGTGAAAACGGAACTATTAAGTTGAGAGTAATTAACAATACGTTATAGTAGCAGTACATCTGTAATTGTAAATGTGACGCGTTTTTAATTTTCCAATTTTAAAATCCACGAAAAAATATTATCAAATAACTAGAAATCTATTTTACCACGCTAGTATAATTGTTAGTTAAACATAGAATACAAGTGAGTAAACACCGAGTGAACAACAGTGAGTTGAACACCGTTGTAAATAATACAGTTATTGCTACGGATAAAGTATATAATTGCAATAACAATTAAACCCACAATATTTTTAAAACTAATAAATTAGTTAAATTAACTTGGTTCTTTCGTAAAGGTATTTTTATTGCACAATAAACTAATTTATTGAGTTAATACGGTATCAGTGAGCCAATGCGCCAACTACAGTTCCGGCAGAAACGTTCACTCATCACTTCATACGCTACTACAGGCTAAACTAAACTTCCAATAAAAAAAATGATAAATTACAAAAAAAAAATATTCATCTATTTTCACACAACTTTCTCGCTGACAAATTTTGTCTGACCAAAAAATAAAAAAAATCCTCGCTTACTACTTTTTTCTTGTCATTGTAAACGCTATGTAAAATGTAAACAATAATCAAAATTATTTCGAAATTCTTTTAATATTTAAAAATGTAACCAATAGATTGCCAATATTAAGAGCTTTAATTTGACGCATGTTACAGAATTGTACGACATTGGCTTCACTTTTAAATCGCGAGAGGAAGCCGTAAAGGTCACTGATTTTCGCAGTCTGTTTTCATACTCCGCCGGGACAGTTTTAACACAGCGAGACTGACTTTTTCATGCAGGTTAGTAGTCCGCGGCCAAGTCTACGGTTAAAAAACACAGCGAGACTGACTTTTTCATGCAGGTTAGTATCATTAGCATGTCGGTGACGCGAACCGAGGATTTTACCCTCTACCAAAACGCTCAACGCGCCTAAAGAAGTTTTCACTTCAAAAATTGTATATATGAATTTCCTTTGTGCAGTAGTTGTCAACCTGGGGGTTGCGCCTCCCGAAGTGGCGGGGTAAAAAGAATTGCAAACAATTCGCGTATGCTCACGTGTTAGATTGTTCACAGAATTTTTTTATTGTTATAATATCACACAATTTGTTGAACCAGTAATAAAAGAAAGTGGGACAAACAAGTTGTGTGTTGTTGTTGTTTTGTATATAATGTTTAATTAAAATTAATTATACATTATATTATATAACTAAAATTACCAATGCTTACTTTCAAATAATAAACCATTTTATTGTATAACGCAATTAAGCTGATGTATCTTCTTCTTTAAAACGAAGTTATTCCGAGTGATGAGTTGTACTAGGCCTAAAATGTTCAGATCACTGCAAGAGAAAAGAATGTATAGTGATGATTATATTAAATAAAGATTTAATTCTACAAAAACTCAAGTTCTTTCTTTGCAATGCCGTTTGGAGTAATGATATCATGCAGCCTAGACGTTTGAAACTTTATTATACTGGAGGTTTTCGAATGGAAAACGAGAAAGCTGGTGAAGATACATCCATTGCTGCAATTTATTAACTAATGTAAAGACCTTGTATCACGGCATTTATTATTATTTAACAAAAAAAATTGGACAGTATTTTAGAGATTTGTTTTTCAGATGGACTGTGTACACACACACACACACACACACACACACACACACACACACACACACACACACACACACACACACACACACACACACACACACATATGACCTCAAAGGAAATAACCTCTTCATCTCCTATAAATAACACAAATGACATATCTTATGATCTGGAAAAAATAACTATATTATTCTAATAAGAATCAATGACCCGTAGGGGTTTTAATTGGGTTTCAATCCCTAACAGACATGTATTTGTCTACGTAAGTGCCCACAGACCTACTTGGTTTACTTTAGTTATGGTGTAATGTTAGTTTTGTATCTCGTTCTTACCACATTAAAAGTTATTTCGCTTTAAAATAAATGTACTAGATCGACCATATTGCCGTATACAGGAAACGCTGCCAAGTACAATCCTTTCTATATTTACTTCCAAATACAAACCCAGCTAGGGTATAAAATAAATCCAATTTATTACTGCGTGAAAATTATTATCTGGAGCAAAACCAAACTAGGTACGTAAATTATTATAGCATCCTTTCCATTTTCTGTTCTATCACTCAACTAGGAATACCCAAATGTTATATGCTATTATGGACATCGTTTTCAAAAATAATATCTTTCCATTAAAACAACCTTCGATGATCATTCACATCAGTATCTGGTTTGATGGATTACAAGACAGAATGTAAAAGTAGGACTAGCATCGCTGTAGCAGAGGTAGCTACCTATGGCTCCTTTAAGAAATAATATTACAACTTTTAAACTTGACCTACACAAGCAACAATCAAAGTATATCTCATGACATAATAATAAAAAAGGTATTAACATTTTACACACTTTCTTAATTTTGCCTTAATACTTTTGTATATTGATCTGTTGTTAAAATATAAATTTTGTTTGTATAGTTTTGAGTCCTCGAAACCTTTTTTGTTTTCTCTTCTTCCAGGTCACGGCCCCTTGTTTCTATGTGGCGCTCCATGCTGCTATCTCTCTATTTATTCTTAACACTGTTTTATATATAATTTCTACAAAGATTTAATCACAACAAGTTCTTGTTCCAACAAGATACACATGTTCTTCTATCATCGTTTCCACGGTTCTTATTGTTTGACCAGTATATGTTTTTTGCATCCATAGTTAAAATCTAAATTAGTGTAACATGCTTTAAAGCAGGGGTTCTTAATCTTACAGGCTTTGTGCCTCTCTTAGTACATTTAAATTTCGTTACGCCTACCTTCTACCATCATAATTTGTTTTGGTCAACATATTAGTCAACATTTTAACATGTATTTGTAGGTTACGGTGCATTTTAGATTTGCAGGTTTATAATTATATATTTGAAAATTGTAATATAAAGCGTCATCACAAACACCTTTGTAATAGTCTTTGTCTACACTTATTGTCACCAGTATTTTTTAATATAAAGCTGAAAAACAGAATACAAAGTTTTTACAAAATCTACAAAACATAATAATGCTATTATATCAGTCATGTCGCAACTTATTAAGAGTGTTAGCATTATTTTGTCTGTTTCAATTTTTAAATATCTGGTTTTAGCAGCGGCAATGGACATCCCAGGCCACTTTCAACGTTCAGTTTTGCTCGATATCTTGAATTCAGATAAGTTAATGTTGAAAGTCACAAATGATCAAATAAAAACATAAATCTTGATTTAATGTTATAGAATCAATTAAACAATCAGAAAAAATTGCTACAAACAAAAAAGGAGTTTCATTTTCGGAAAGCACAGATCTTTTATTATAGAAAAACAGCTCCAAAACTAGAAGCACAAGAAAATCCCCACAAAGAAGCAATAACAATGGATTTTCAAAAAAAGTCTTCAGGTTCCAAACATTGCTACGAACAATGTTTATTATCGTAGGCAGTTAGCATTTTATATGTTTAATATACATATCCTATCAAATAGTGGTTCTTTGTTTTATACATATTCAGAGGTGGCTAGAAGAAAAGGTTCGGGTGATGTTTCATATGCTCTGTTTGATTTTGTTTTCAACCATGTAGACTTTCGGATTACACACGAACATTTTCTGTGACTCGTGTGGGGGCAGAACAAAATTCCACGCTGAACATTCAGTATATTGTTCATTTTACAACAAATATCAAGACTTGCAGGTTCTGAAAAAGTTTTGCTTTCAGGAAGCACAAGACTTCTTTGACAATCTACCATACTACTAAAGGCCTAGTTTGCAAAAACCCTTTTTCTATGTTTCTGGGTGTTTTGTTAGTTAACTGTTATCATACGATTAAATCTTATTTTGTACAGGCTTAATTTGTTTTTAATTTTTATGCGCTACCTAAAGTTTAAATAGCACAGTCAGTTACCTAATTTCTTATAAGCCTAATTAATTTTCTGTATAATGTGAATGTATTACTTTGAATAAAGTTAAAATTGTTTGTAAAACAGTGCATTTATTGGACCGAAACCTTTCCTCCCTAAAACAATTAATTTGGACTCATATTTTTTCCCGAATTTTCAGGTAGTTGGGGGATGTTTTGTTAAAATCATAAACATAAAGTAATACAAATCAATCTTATTTGATAGTAAGCTACTTTAAAAAAGTAACAAAAGCACCATTACATTTAAATATAAAATGTATAAAATTTTCTCTAAACATTGTTTTATGGACTTTATTTAATACAGATAGCTGTATATATAAATAGCTCTCTCTCTCTCTCTCTCTCTCTCTCTCTCTCTCTCTCTCTCTCTCTCTCTCTCTCTCTCTCTCTCTCTCTCTCTCTCTCCTTCTCTCTCTCTCTCTCTCTCTCTCTCTCTCTCTCTCTCTCTCTCTCTCTCTCTCTCTCTCTCTCTCTCTCTCTCTCTCTCTCGTGCGCGTGCGTGTGTGCGCGCGCGCGCGCGAAACATTTAGTATAGTATTAGAACATTAATTTATTATTAAATAAAATTTTAATATTTAATTTAATTTTAGGTCTTAATATATAACAAAACAACTCATTGCAAAGCGGATCTTGATTTAGTACGATTTAAAATCAATAACAATGTTCTTTCAAAATAGTTATACAGTTATTTAATTCAGATGGAATTCAGAAAATTAATAATTTCCCACAAAACATGCCGTTAAACTTGCAGTTTTTTATGTATACTTGATTTATTAAGTTTATCGCTAAATATTCATAATTAATTCAATGTACGACGTATGTGCATGTTCTATCTATACTTTTAAATAAAACAATTTAAAATTAGAATTGATTGTTATTTTACAGAAGTGTGGTCCAATTATAGAATTTGAAATACGGTTGGATAATGAAAATATATTTTGGCCTTCTAGTGGTAAAAAACACAAATACCCGTCATTTCCAAGCATTTATCACAAATAATACCTAAATTGAATAGGTTTTGAGATATCATTAGGTTTTGTTCTGATTGATTACGAGAGGAGTATTCCAAATAAAAGTTTTTGTAGAGTAAGAACGAAAATAATATCATCTCCACTGCAATGGTTTGATGTAAGTGATAAATGTGGTTAACGTGACGTCCTGCAGAGAAACATCTACAGTTAAGTGGTGTTTCTTTTAACAACGCGTCAACACATTAAATCTATTTACTTATATCGTAGGCTACTTTTAAAGGTCTACTTTTTCCAAAGTTGCCGTTTCATGTATAACGCTATATATATATATATATATATATATATATATATATATATATATATATATATATATATATAATTTCAATAAACATTGAATCACAAAAAGTACTTGCTCTGCCGGGAGCAAGAATATCCTTAAAGTATAACAAGGATATTATAGACAACCTTATTTAAATGGAATCACAAGCATCCCTAAGATAATAAGCATTATAATTATTGATTGAGATAAACGGCCCCCGTCACGTCGGAGCCCTTTGAAGTTGGAGATCGAAGATATTTTATGAGTATTCTAAACGCTAACATGAATGTCGTATTCAGAATTCCATGATAATTGGTAGAGCTATTCCTTTCCGTAGATGCTATTGAAACGTTTAATACAACGAGTAGAGGAATTATTTATAAATTTTTGTTCACAGCACGTTTTTGCCATCCATATGGATGTCTGTGCAAAATATGAAAATTTGTTAAAAAGACATAGTTTATGACACTGCAATAAATAGACATGCTGGATAATGGAAGATGTTTGAGAATTTGTAGCTTATATTGGGACGAAAACAATTTTCAATACGCGATTCCCTACCTACTTCATTCGTATAAGAACTCACAACTGTTTTTTTAGTGGTTCTGTGTACATTACAATATTAATTAACTATATATAAATAGTGTCGCTGCTTTATAAACTCCAATTGCTTACAGTGGTTTAATAGATTTAACCTTCTGAGCTCAAACTTTTCATTGTCTGTTTTGCAAAAATTAAAAATTGTTTTTCTCGAGTATTGTTTAAGATAGTCTGATGTTTAATGGTTTATAACATTTCAAATTTGTTTATCTTTGAATAAGATGAATAGAGCAGATTTGCTGATTATCCCACAACTCCAATTTAAAAATCTCCTTCATGTTAAACAAGGAAACAAATTTATCCAAGATAACTAAACCAGATTTATATCGGGTTTTAAAAGAGACGGTTGATACATTGAGACATTTGAAGTCAAAAGGAGATACAACATTTTTATAAAATTGATTCAGTAAAAGTATTACCTAATCCATTGAGATTAAAAACTGGATCTGTCCCAAGTTTTAAAGGGACAAGCAGTTTATGAATAAAAAAGGCGTTTAAATTGTAAATTATTTTGTAACAGTATATGTATTCATTAAATAAATATCTTATTCGTTTTTAAATGTATTAAATTAATTTACTACGGTATGCAATTATTTTCTTCAAGCAATATACATGGTGAGTCAGAAATATGGTATAATATTTTAAGACGTGATTGTAGAGGTAAAAATAAGAAAAAAAGTTATATAAAGG
Source organism: Homalodisca vitripennis (assembly GCF_021130785.1). Taxonomy (NCBI): domain Eukaryota; kingdom Metazoa; phylum Arthropoda; class Insecta; order Hemiptera; family Cicadellidae; genus Homalodisca; species Homalodisca vitripennis. The sequence continues at coordinate 174,866,314 of NC_060210.1, forward strand.
TAGGTCCGGAAACGCTCCATTACTGAGTAATGGCTGGCGAAAGATTTTGCTTTGTTTTTAGTTCACCTGGTGAAATTAAGTGATTCTGAAATGTTTTGTTCTTACTTTTTAACTCAAATAAGGTGAATTTATACGGAAAATCACCTGAAAAATCAAATAAAACCACTCTAGAGGTTGTAGTGTAAACAGTTTTTGAGAAAAAGTATGAAATTTGTCAAAAATCTAATAACAAAAATACCGTCTTAAATGTTTGATGTCCAATAACATTGTTAAATGGCCAATAAACAAATTGTTTTTCTTAATATAGATTGTAGAAAATTTAATTATGAAAACAACCATAATAAGCAAAATTAACTAAATGTATAAAGAAGTTATGAAATTGACTTCTCACGTATTACACTACACAGAAAACCTTTGCTGTGTTATAATAAGGAATGAGTATCTGATTGGTAATATTATTGAAGTGTTTTTTTTTTCAAATTAATTATAATACAAGTTTAAACCCATTGGAGACTGAGATTTTAACGCTATTGTGACAACCCAGGACTGAGTTTTTTTTTGTTTAAAAAACGTTTAATAGTTTTTTTCAGTTATGGTGGTATAACTTACCTGTAAAAAGTTTTTTGTTGTGGAATTCATGTGTGGTATATATTTACAAATAATTACAAATACATTTTTTACTTTTTTTAGTATTTATTTACTGTATGAAAAATTTCAAAACAGTTCTCCAAATGTAAAGGAACTTTTACATTTTTTACATTGGTAAAATTGTTTCTGATCGCCTTCCGTGATCATAACACACTTTACATCTTTTGGATGGTCTAGCTTTGTTTGTTGGAGGAATTTTTTCAATGAAATGTCCCCATTGTTTACATTGTAGCCTCATTGGTTGGTCTAGTGAAGGCCTCCCTCCTGTAGGCCTATCAGGAAGCTGAACTGTTGATAGTAACTGGTCAACAATGTTTAGCCTAAAATTTCTGAAAGATGAATTTTCTTTTTAGTGACCAAGTTGTGTACAATACTAGCATTACATAATGCAATATCAAAAAGGTAAAAAAATATTTTTTTGTACCCTTTGGCACTCCTACGCATTACTGGAAAGGAGGAAAGTTTTTGGGTCCTGCTTGTCTACCCCACACATATACTTGTTGTAATCTACAACAACATTTGGTTTTGAGGCTTACTACTGGATTTTGTTTTCTACTTTCTCGCTGAGAAGTTACTTCTTGGAAATCTGGTCTCTCGTGGTATGTTGAAAGCATTGTCACATCCTTCCTATCTTTCCATTTCAGACACAACATGTTATTACTTGAGCGAAATGTTATTTCTCCTTTCTTCAGTTTTTCTTTTTTTATTTCCTTCGGAACATTTTTTCTATTGGCTCTCAATGTACCAATGCAATAAGTTATCTCTGTTTAGGAGCTCCAAAAAAAGGTTTGGCGATGAATACCAATTGTCCATAAACATAAGTCGACCCTTCACCAACTAAGTCTTCTGTCATTGTCAAACAACTTGTTCACTAACTAGCATTGTAGTGTCATTGGTAATTTCCTTCCCAGTGTATATCTTGAAATTGTAGCAGTACCCAGTACCCTGTTACAGAATCACATACCTTATAAATCTTAATTCCAAACCTAGCCCTTTTTGAAGGGTTGAATTGGATGTAGGCTAACCTTCCTCGGAAGGACATCAAACTTTCGTCAATACAACAAAACTTTCCAGGTTTGAATACCCTTTTGAATGATGACAAAAGTAATTTCAACAACTGGTCGGATTTTCCTTAGTTTGTCAGTTTGCAGAAGTGAGGATTGAAAAGTGTAAGTATCTAGAAATAGATTTGAATCTGTCGCGTGACATAACCTCACTATAGATAGGACAATGAATTATTTGTCTGCGAGACCAATAGTCAGTTACTTTTTGTTTTGGGTTTTGTGACATCAAAACAACAAGGCTAAAGTTAAGCCTTCATTTCATCCTTGGTTACATCAGTCCAATTATTATTAGGCCTAACATCACCTCCACCAAGAATTTTCTCCCTAGCATACTTGTTATTTCACTTACAACTTTATCCCAGAACTCATTGGTTAGAAATTGATTCAATACATCTAGCTCTGTACAATCAGCATTCAATTGCCTGGAAAACAATTGGATTTATACCTGAATTTCCAGTAAAGTTGATTTGCCTTACTGTGTTTGTGTCATTTGTCCAGGTCCAAGTTTGGAGGTTAGGCCTATTGTCATTGTCGTCATCGTCATCACTACTATCACTTCGCCCGTCATTGTCACTGATTTCATCATTATCGTCATTGATATTCACAGTTTCGCCATCTAAATCACCACTATCACTATCACTTTCATTCAGTACATTATCCACATACGCAGATAACTCCGACGAACGGAGAAACACTTCCATCGCGAGACGCCATGTTGCTCGACTGATCGCTGTTCTATTGCAAACAGTTACGGTATTCAGGTTTATGTTCGGTTTTTGCATTCAGTTTCTTGTATTCGGATGTTAGATACCGAATAATACGATTCAACTATCGATCGCTTGTTGTGTGAACGGAATAACCATACAAATAACCGAGAATTTATATCGATTGAACAAATCCCAAAATTCATGACGGACACTGTCCGTCATCCGTCTTTACGCGCTGTATACATGATGACGGGCAATATACGTCATCCGTCGCCAATGGGTTAATATGTTCATGACATTGTCTATTTTACACTTGTGTATTCAATGTCAATAAAACTTCTTGAAGTTTCTGTGGAAGAGCTCTTTCTAACCACTTCAACCCCCTTCCCCTGATAATATTTTCCAGCTATGCTGTTGTCATCAGTGGTGTAGCGAAGGGGGGGCCAGGGGGTCTGTTTAAGGGGGGGGGGGGTCGAAATTTTAAGACATATTAAAAAATAAAGCATGGAGCAGGAGAAAAAAAGGAGAGTTATCATTACACTTGTCTACAAACACTAAATTGATTGATTTAATTGATTAAAGTGACCGTTGTTAAAAATATAATTGTCCTTTCGTTAAAACCATAAAGTATCAAACGATACGTTTGGGCTCGGCCTTTCGGATAGTGTAGTGTAATCACGGTATTTCTATAGGGCGCGGTCACGTGACGTCGCAAAGTAACCTGAACCGTAACGCGGCGAACAGTTTAAATTAGCGACCACTTCGTTCAAATTCGTCTTGGGGACGTAAAATGACTGCTTAGAATTAAGTTACGACGTTGATTTTAGGTGTCATTAAACTGTAGACTTGTATATAATTATCAAAAAAAAAATATAAAACATCACTTTCGGTCGGAAAATACACTTGAAAAAAATTATGGTTGCCTGTAAAGTCGGTTTTACGGGCGAAGATTTTACGTGACAACGTCTTTTTCTCGGTAGAATATTTATTGATATGAATATTATTAAATTGCACAATAGGAACAAGGAATTGAATGAAAATAAGAATTGCACAAATTTTAACTATAGAAATATATTTTGTTTACTAAAACATTGTACATAATTTGGAATTAATTAACATTTTTTATTGTAAATGGTAAAGTTGAATAAAACATTTACTAAAATTGGAATTTGAAATTCTTGCTAAACACAGTTAAATTCTAACTCCGCGCGTGGTGATTGGTCGGTTTAGTTCGTTTGTTTGGTCGCACTGTTATGACAGATTAGAGGTTATAATTTGTTATTTTAAATGTTTGACTAGCAATACGCGCTGTTTCTTCTCAATCGACAGAATTACGATTGATTGCAGAGTGATTTAAACTAATAATTTACTTAACACTATCAACATTTGTCAATAGTATGACATAACCTATAAACTCAGTTTCTCAACTTTTGTGTCAATCTAACAATTAATCAATCAATCATAGTTTACGATAATGAAATATCAGTGTACAATTATTTACCTTTATTGTTGTAGTTGTTGTAAATGACGAATCTAAGCACTCCACATTTTCACGAATAAACATAGTTATCTGCTTTATCCCGTGCGGCGGACCCACAGTTATCCGCTTTATCCCGTGCGGCGGACCCACAGTTATCTGCTTTATCCCGTGCGGCGGACCCACTGGACGGGCATCGTAACGTTACCGGGCGTTACACTTTTTCATGAGTGACTCCGAGCCGCAACCTAATTTAAGACGTTGTCACGTCAAAAACTCCACTGATTAGAACTTCAACTAATTTGGACTTCAGTTATTGAGGTAAACGTGGTGTTTTCGATTGAGTTAGGACGACGATTTTTGTTATCATTAAACTGTACACTGTACCTATATAATTATCGTGAAAAAAAATCACTTCCGGTCGGTAAATACCAAAGAAAAGCTCTCTACAGATTCAAGTTTTGACGATTTTGGATTTCACTGGTTGAGGTAAAAGTGGTAGCTGTAGAGAGCTTTTCTTCGGTATTTACTAACCGGAAGTGATTTTTTCTCGATAATTATATAGGTAGTCGAGTACAGTTTAATGATAACAAAAAATCGTCGTCCTAACTCAATCAAAAATACCACGTTTACCTCAATAACTGAAGTCCGAAGTAGTTGAAGTTCTAATCAGTAGAGTTTTTCAGGTGCATTTTATTTCTGACTGAAAGTGATTTTTTTCCGATAATTATAAACTCGTCTAGTGTAATGATACAAAAAAATCGTCATTATAACTAATTCATAAATACCTCTATCAGTGAAATCCAAAGTAGCCGAACTTCTAATCAGTAGAGTTTTTCCGGTGCATTTTCCGACCGTTAGTTTGATCTGTACCCGAGCAACGCTCGAAAATTGCCCTCCTTTTCTACAGGGTTTTCGGCTGTCAGTGGCCCAATGTCCCCGAAGGGGTGTTTCATTTTCTCCACAGAATATAGTTGTGTCAATTATACGCTTGAGTGAAACTCCGTTTTGTTCTTTTTCTTTCTTATCCAGTGAATCCAACATCACTTTGGTGCCTTCTATTTGGTCAGAATCGAACTTCGTAAAGTTTCTGTAGCTATAGAAGAAAATTTGTGGTACTAGAGTTGCTGTGAGAGTTGAATTTACCTATTACATCTTTCCACTTTCTACATGGCGTTACTAAAGCTCCATATTTTTGGTATTTACCTTTTATGAGTGAACTCAATGGTAAATAACACACAAAACGTCCCCCCGGATTCAGACCCCCCGAACGAAATTTTTGGCTACGCTACTGGCTGTCATCATGCATCAGGCATGGTGTAAGAGACAATTCTTAATGAGGTGTAGGCTACTAAGTACTACTAAATTCATGAGAATACAACATGATCAAGAGTTAAAAGAGTTATTAAAATTAGACTAGAGTAAACCAAATGTAGATAGTGTTTGCTATTAAACTACCATCAAGTGTCCTAGGAGAGAGCGATATGATTTGTTTCTTTCTTTCTTCTGGTCTGCCTCCACAGCCCCAGTCCCATCTAAAATGCGTTTGTAATTACACTCAATACAATAATAAATATTACCATAAATATGCTTCAATTTACTAAATAATGGCTTTAAAAATAAAAATGTCAGAAAATAATTATAAAAGTGTTGTAGAGCCTCAAATGACCAACGTAATTTTTTTTTATTTTAGAAACATCATTTTTCAAAGAAGGTATTTGAACCTTCTTCCAGTTAAACCGACTTAATGCATTAGTTCGCTAATGCTGTTGGAATGGGTGGGGTAACAGTAAAATACAAACAAAATCTTTGATTGGAGTGAATTGAAAAATTCTCTTTTCAATCTCTAACAACTACTGAAGGTACACTACTTTTCCTAAGTCAGACTGCAGGTTGCGAGTAACTGGGTGGTATTCTAATATTAGTAAATATTCAGTTACTAATGTATAATAACACATATTTAAATAATGTTACAAGTCTTGTAATACTACTGAATTTTATAAGTCGACCACTCTTTCCCAATGTTATGTGATTTAACGAGATAGATTAACGGATTGTTTTCTGCAGAAATATTTACTTTAAAAGCAAAAACCCATAGAGGATTAGCAATATCATGACTTCTCAATTTTTTGAAATTAATTAATGGGTTAGTTCATCAAAATCTTAATACATTGTATACAAATCCTGTATACATTGTAATAACATTAAAATCTTTTAAATGTATTACTTAATATGAATTGATTATTTTATTTTATTTAGGAGGCATGTTTAGTTGAATAAAGCATAACTTGAATTAAAGGATGGTGGGAGGTTTGGGGTGGGAGGGCTCCCAGGGTGAAGAATATAAAAGCTGTAATGGAACGGCAATCCATCCACTCTGTGTAATGTTCTCTTAATATTCATGTCATGCATGTTACATTTAAAACTCAGTCTAACATTTACAGCACTTCATTAATATTTGTAGAATTTTATTTTTGAATATTTTTTAATGATGGCATTTGTGCACACGTTTGTGGACACAGGTAGGTCTCCATTCAGCCTGTAAATATACAAATAAAATGTAACAAAATTTATAAAACGTAACTTTTTGTAATATCTAAATAGGCTTAATTGACTTTTTTGTAATAGATTTTTTTTGTGCCCATTATTCAGAGCTTTAACTGATTCATGAGCGTAAATAGGTAGGTAGCTTTCAAAGAAAATCCGGGTCCTCTGCAAAAAATTAAAGCCCAAGATAGCCTTGATTATTTGTAGCTTCAATAATAAAAAAACTGTTATTGCAAATCAATATGTAATATATTGCCTGGGACCATTCACCCGAACACACATTTTAATTCAGTATAATTACTGATGGATTCAACGTGATAAAATGTTAAAAATTGAATATCTGAAAGCATTCTATTATACTAAGGATTGTTTTCTAATGCTTAACTCATTCGATTCCATAGCTTAAACAAGCTAACAATGTCGCTCAGCTTAAGACTAGACATGAGTCGCTCAGGAACGAAAATGTTAACATTTTATATTATACCCTGTAATGTTGACATATATAGCTTACAATACTGTTCGGCTTAAGACTAGACATTAGCCACTTGGGAGCTAAAGTGTTAACTTTACTATGGCGATCTTTTAAAATGCACACGTATTACATCAATCTGAGCTATAGAATAGTTTGATACTTGCCTAACCTTAATCAATTTATATTATTTTGGAATTAGTTTGTGGTACTGTCTTTTGCCATATTTTCAACCTCATTGGAGAATGGTCAATAACCAATAACGCATGGGAATTGAATACCTGTTTCTACAATCCTACTGAAACAAAACATGAATTTTATCTAGTCTAGTTAATAATATTGTTTTAGTGTTGGCGAGTATACTGTTTATCTACATTGCAACAGTAACGTGCAATGACGCCTCTAAACCTTCAGATGAGTGTCAGGTGACACCTGTCATTCATGTGCTCCAATATCCTGGATGTGTGCCGAAACCCATCCCTTCATTTGCCTGCACCGGCAGATGTAGCAGCTACCTCCAGGTTAGTACAATAGACTGTCACTAACACGTGTATTTATCTAATGTTTGGATGGTATATAAATCAAATATAAAATTTTATAGTTTCAAGTATTTAAAAAATGCCAAGGAGCATCCCAATACATACTAAATATGCGTTTAAATTCCTTATCTCTCTACACTCACATTTCATGGTATTTTGGCTTTGGAATTTGATGTCTTCCTTCAAATTCTGTACGGTAGGAGAAATATTAAATTTTTATCTAGATTTGCGACTAAACCACAAGAATTTCCAACTGGTCATCTTATGGTTCTTTGAATACATGAGGTGGGCCTTTCTGTCTCTACATTTATCAATTAAGAATTATTTCAAGTACCGTAAATGAAATTTCTTATATTTGCTTATAAGAGCACATTGCCAAGACCTGAAGTGTTTATTTTTAACAATTAATGCTTTGTATATGCTAAAGCTCAAAGCAATGTGTTTGCAGTATTGTAAACTCTCATTTCTGCAGTATAGAAGAAAGTGTGGTAATAGTGCAGAAAAAAAGGTTTTGGTAGAAGCATTCATTTTGGGATATCCCAAAAAAGTTTTATACGCATTTGTTTCTATAAGTGCTAGAGGTCACATTAATTTATATAGGATTTTAATGACATTTGGCATAATTTAGATGAGTTGTTAACATTTTGCTTTACTATGTACTAACTAAACAACCATGTTTATGCCAAAACCCAAAATTTAAAAAAAAATACAAACAATTTTGACTGAATATTTATTAACCATAATCCATTACATTCTTAATAAAATTGTACAAACTCTATTGCTATAAATATTCTCACTACAAAATTGTAATAAATTAAATTTTAATTTTGGATTAGAATATGAGTAAAAAATTAATAAAGATGTAACTGGTCTTCTGTCCTTTAAGAAACTTATTATAATTCACTTGCTGAAGTATATTAAAAAACATTATTTTTCTGAAAAAGTAATATTTCTTCTTACACTGATCTCATGATTTTTATTTCACATGTTTACTACCTATCGTCAAAGGAGCTCTCTGTGGTGTGTGTGCCAACATTAGACACTGTGCCTCTTGGTAGTCTGTCTTAATGTACATCTCTAGCAGATATTGAAATCTTAAATGATACAGTAGTTAATTTTCGTAAAAATAAAGGTTAATCTCAGAATAACCCATGGGCCATAAAAATATATTATCAAAATAAAGCAACAGTTTTCTTTTTCTAGGGACAAAACTATGTTTTTGTATAAATCTCTATGGTTTGTATATAAGTAAAAGTAAGTGCTACGGCTGTGATGACACGTGTAGCCTGTACAGTTTTAATTTTTTTTATACCTCAAAAGTGACCTAAAATTGTATTTTAACACAAATACAATGGTTTTGCTCCATTTTCACCTGAATAAAAGATTATATTAATATTTTAATCTATCTTAAACCTTAGAAACCCATAATCTGATTATTAAATACTGGGTTCCAGAGTTTATTATTTATTACCAGGTGTAGAAGTAAAAAGATTAAAAATTACAGAAAAAATGGTTTACTTTTTATTCAAAAGAAACTCATTTGTATTTCTTAAATTTTCCTTATTGTTTATGTAACAATTTATTTTGGGCTTATAATGACATGTAACTGAACGTTATACCTGATTTATTGCATGGAGTCAATAATCTTGACATATGTGATAAATATGCTAATTTTCATTATTACATCATGTGTTTATTGTATGATAAATAATTTAGATATTACCTAAAGACCACTCCGTCATCGGCTATATAAGGTAAGCAAATAAAGCTTGTGTATTTCCAACCCAGACAGCAAAGACTAACGACCAGATTAGTCGGTATATTCTCAAAATTGGATTTATGGTAAATCGAGGTATTAGACTAGTAAGATGTAGTAGCCAGCATATCCAACGTATAACCAATCCTACTACAGGCTGGGTATATGTTGGATTGGTTATATAATAGGTCGAAAAGTATTGACTTTCAGAAAAAACTTAAAGAACAAAAGTTGCTTAGAGTTAGTTAATTTATTGATTTTCACACTTATTTCTAATGAAGAATTGATCATCCCTGAGAAGGGCTGGCTTCCACCCCCAGGGAAAAAGCTACCCCCGGCACAGGGTATACGTTAAAACAGAGGACAAATAGAACCTGAATACAAATTTTTAAGAAAATCGGTGCTGTATGGAATAAATACACAGTTTACACTTCTTTTACCGACATTATCCAGACTAAATATTACAATAGCATCACTTCTTACTTAGACTGTGTAAATGTAACAAGATTTCCAGGTAACCCATCATCTAGTTCTTTGTAAAATACATAATTTACAATGAATTATTTGATAGGATGACAAGTTTATGAATATCTGTGAATAGCTGTTTCTACTCTTGTAATAATTTGTATTCTAATGAAGGCAAAAATGTCCTTAATCCTTTTGAACAATACTCTGTAAATAATGATTTTAAACAAAGAACTTTATGACGGATTACCTTGACATCTCTACAAAACATAGGCATTCCATTCACCACTTAAGTGTCAATGACAAACAATATCAGTCTTACATAGGTTACCATATATTGAAAAACTGTTCTTGTTGCCTAGATCACCTACCATATGATATGAATGCAGCCATTATGTTGCATATTGAATCATAATGACATTTGATTCAACCACAATTTTTGTGAAAACTCGGGATTACATAAATGGTCCTGTACAGATTACCAATGCTGCTTTCCTGTTGTATATTCTTGCTGGTGTCTCTAGATACTGTACCTACTCTCAACTCCTATTTCATCCATCCTTGCTGTTTAGAGTTTAGACAATGAAATTTAGACTCAGTCCAATACAGTGTATCAAATGATGGGAGTGCTCTAGTCCATAATTTCTCACACCATACTTATTAACACTTATCATGCGCTCATGTGGTTTCAAAGGAACCTTGATACTAGCAATACAAGAAAATGTTTTTATCATCTATCTTCTTCAGCCCAACTTGACATAAAATCAGCATCAATATTTATAGCAATGCAATTTTCCAAAAGCAGACATCTGAGGAATACAGAAAGTAAACAAGAAAACAAAATAAAGAGGCATTTGCATATCATTAAAGATTAAAATTAAATCCAATTTTGCCATAAAGAATATAAATAATGCAAAGTAGTTCAAGACTTATTGTAAGATAGTATCTGATATTTTTATATCAATTCTTAAATCATAACATACTATAATATATTGTTTTGCATATTGGTTGAACTTCAAATACTACAATTGTATTAGTGGAGAAATACCCAATGTCTTCGTGGATTGTTAAATGTAAAATAGATGTTAATATTTCAATTGAATAAATATAAATTGAAATAAAGAAAAATGTACTTCCATGTTTCAGGTGAGTGGTTCGAAAATCTGGCAAATGGAACGCTCATGTATGTGCTGCCAAGAAAGTGGGGAGAGAGAAGCTAGTGTTTCTTTGTTCTGTCCGAAAGCTAAAGCAGGAGAGAGAAAATTTAGAAAGGTAAAAACAGTACTTGTTTGGTGACAGCTATCATAGTCAATTATCATAGTTCCATAAAAATATACCAATTCTTCACTGTGCTTGGGTGAGGGGTTGGCTCATTCTGAATAATGGTTGAATCTGGCGTGATCTATAAATGAGTAATCCTTAATTGTGGGCTTTTTTTACATAAGTTCAATGTTTCCCTTCTAGAAAAATGTATTAGTAAAAATACTATAAGTTCTGAATAGTATGATATACTTCCAACAATCTAGTGATGATTTTTAATAAAAATTCAAGCACATAGTTTAAGTATACATGCATACAATTATTGTATTGTATCTGTTCCGGTACATAATACTAATAAGACCTTATGGGAGATCAAATTATCATGAAGGATACTAGACAGAGTTCAAAATTTCAGTAGTGCTATGTATGTAAAAACATTAACCCTCCAGGTTTGCGAAAAATGGATATCATAGTCGTTTAAACTGTTTTTATTTGTTTAAATATTCATACTGATTTAATTACAATGTAAAATATTCATTTTTAGAAATTAAATAAAAATTACTCTCTTATGTATTGAATTCTCCAAATAAGAAATTCAAAATCTTAAAAAAAGGTTATTGTATAATAACAACATGATTAATTTTAAGGAATAATGCAATTAATTGTAAAAATGTTTAACCTACTGTAATAATACTTGGAAATTAACTTAGTTTTTAACTTCTTACAAAAACAACTTACTTCAATTCTTCAGATATTATACAATTGTAATGTCAATTATTACTCTGAAATCAAAATTTAATCTTTACTAAAACTTTTTTTACACACTACACAAAGTTTCAAAACATTTTCCTTCTGGTTCTTATAACGACAATGTTCACCCCATAAACAGTACTGAAATGTTCCCTAGCACACGGGAACTGTACTGACAAGTCTCTCGTCTTCATTCTCCATTTCACTAAATCCAAATAAAACATATTGCAAAACTTCAAAAGAAACCATCACAGGTCACATATTTAGGCGCACACGGATTATTACTCCATAAAAACTAAACACAATAAGGCGCTCACGGAGATTTCGTCCAAGCACTACAAACACAACATCGGGCGCTCACGGAGGAATCATCCAGTCTCGCATGGAAGTAGACCTCATACTGACAGATGTTGACAAAGATAAGAGGAGGCTATTGTTTCGCTTCCCCGAAAGATGCTCGTGAAGTACACTGCGGGAAACGACTGCCAACATCAGAAAAGTAGTACTATTTTTAATAATAAAAAAATACACGGAGGAAAACTCCGTTTAGCGCCCGATGTAGGGTTAACCAATAACAAAACTGAGTCTAATCATGGTAAAGTGTGGAAAATGGATTGTAAGGTGAAAGAGTGGTCAATAAACTTGACATGGAACAATCACAGTACAAACATTTAACTCTAAGTAGCACGGATTATTGTGTCTCAAAAACACAATAAATGATGGATTATGACTAATAAAAGGGTCATCTACACATACCACAACCAACCAACCACTTATGATACACAAATCAGTGTAACACAATCTTTTTTTATGAAAAGAGTAAACTTCATTATTAATAAATATTTTAACCATTTTTGGAATTTGACTTTGCTGTATTATTCTTTGAAAGAACAAACGATTATGATACAAACAAAGGTTTGACAATTGTTCATAATAACTGGTTGGAACGAAAAAATGACATTTCGAATCAACCCTTGATTTTAGTTCTTTTTTAACAATCAATGGGATTGGAAATGGACATTCAAAACCTACACATCATTAGTTTCAAATAAAATAAAATCTTCTATTACCGTATGCAATATAATATATTATATTTTATGGTAAAAGTCAGCCATTTAGGATAAAATTTTACAAACATAACACAGTATCACATTCACATATACAAATTTTGCACTCATTCACTCCAGTCACTCGTCAATTTATTATAAGACTTGATGTTAAATTGTTATTAGTGAAGATTTGTTTGCAACATTAAAAGGAGCAATGAATTAGAAGCAAATTTGTTTTAATAGGCCTACCACATTAAAAACAAATCTAAATCTAAAAGAATTCCAAACATTTTGGAATTTAAATTAACTTATGTTTATAGGCTTTTTGCATTGGAAGCTCTGAAGGATAAACTTCACTGTTGATATGATTATTTAGTTCTCTTTATCCAAAATAAAGAGAAGAATGTGGATAACATAAATAAAACCATAAGTGTAATTAATTTTAATGTTTTTATTACTGAAATATAACATTCTTTGGTGCAGAATTGCATTTAAGTTATTTCATGAAGAGAATAAAGTAACTCATCTTTGGTTTCAACATTGCTACATGTGAGTGCAGCAAACAATGCTAACAAATAAATTAAATAGTGCTTGAACTTAACAAAAATCATTTGTTTATTTTTTAACTGCAGTAGTCATTCGATTTTCCAGCTAAATCTCTCATTTGCTTAGTAAGAAAGAATTTGTTGGTGTATTTTCACTTTGTTTTTTAAACCATAATATCAGTGTCTCTACTGCTGTAAATGCTTCAAAATGTGTAAGCCCTGCTTCTTGAATGTCATTTTCATTCTCATCTTATCTGATTCTACTGTTTTTTTCAACAACTATACATGAAATAGTATATCTAAGTAAACAAAAAAGTGATGTTTTACACAATCCCTACCTTTACACAACATACAATACCTCTAACTCATATTCATAGCACTCAGTAGCTATAGTAGTGTATTTACTCAATGCAATTTGTTACCGCAATTAAATCTGGATTGTTAATTTTTAATATCCGGATTATTGATGCTCTACTATAATTGTTATAGGTAATCACAAAGGCACCGCTGGAGTGCATGTGCAGACCCTGCACAGGAGTGGAGGAGAGTGCAGTAATTCCCCAGGAGATCGCAGGATACACTGATGAAGGCCCTCTAAATGCACACTTCCAGAAATCACAGTAAATAGTGATAGAAGTGCAGCTAAAGATGACTTCTACAACTTTTAAAAGTTCCTTTATTTTGTATATTTGATGTGCAAAAAATAAACCAATCTGTTACTAGGTTTGATTATTTTTATTACAGCTTTAATAAATAAAGCTAAACTTGTATGTGAATGTTGAGTTTAGTTCCAGTTCGCCTTCCTCTTAATGCAGTGTCTGGAAGCTGACTGTGGCTAAACTCAACATTCACATTGAATCAATCCTTCCCACCATGTTTACATTATGTGTAAAAATTTATGTTAGAGTACAGATTAAAGATGTGACATCTAAAAGACATATCAGCAAAAAGATATCTAGGAATAGATGGCTGGTCAGTACATTCTGTACTTAAGTAGTCTGTGTTTATGTTACTACCAAACAGCAAGCACATAGAAGAAAAATATATTTATCCTGGTATTTTAACAAACTTTTGTGATTAACATGAATGGACATAAAAACATGGCTGATAGACAACAGTTACTGCAAAGTGAACTCCAAGTAAAGTGTGTATTTAAGTGGTAATAATCCAACAAAATATTATCTATTTGTGCACAAAACTTACCTTGGATTGTACATCAGTCAACCAACAATTATATTTCATGGAATTTTCAAAACTATATTAAGAGGCTTAAGTTTTATTTTTAACAGTAACCAAGCCAGTCAAGTGTAAGACATTTTCAGCATTTAACTTAAAACACAAGCACTATAACCATCAATTTGAATATTAGTATTAACCTTTCAAGAAAGTATCAAAGATTAAAATAATATGGAATGCAGGCTATTCAAAATTACTATTTATGACACAATACAGTAAAAGTGACGTCACTGCCAAGTCACAAGCCAACAGATAGCCACATCATACAGTGTTGGCGCTGGCACACAGCTGTCTGGCCACCTGTAACTAGACCACCAGACTACTGACCTCAGACACCATGTCAGCACTGACCTACAGCAATGCAACCAGCTGTTGTACTACTCAAGCTTCTGACTCGCCACTTGATTGCCATTTAATTAAGTTCAAGATTAAATAAATTACCATCAAACACAATAAATATTACTAACTTATTAATTAAATAATTATTGACATCATATTTCGACTTCAAAATGCCGTCAAAGTATCCCTGTGGTTCCTGCTCAATAGGGGTGAAATTTTCAGGGATAAAATGCACTGGCCCCTGTAATTTGTGGCACCATGCAGGATGTCAGAATATCTCTGAAAAATTACTGAAGAAATGGAGTGATAAGGAAATAAACTCATGGAAGTGTAGCAATTGTAAAATAAATCATGAATTCTCTATACAAGCTATCCCTAATTCTTCTGTGAGTCCAGAGCTTCTGTGCAACTCAATTAATGAGCTTGAAAGCAGCTTAAGCGAGAATAACTTCCTACAAAACCTAGAAGACGACCATGAAAAATTGAAAATGGCTGGAGAAATAGGGGCTAAGCTCCTAGAGGAGAACAAGTTTTTGAAGGAAAAAATAACATGAGAGTAGAGGCCAAACTCGAAACGCTGGAAGAAACTAATGCAAAAATGGAATCTGAAGAAAATAAATACATAAATAAAATAGAAGACCTATTGCAGAATATTTCTGAAGTACAATCTCAACTTGAAAAAAAAAGGAAATTCCGATTAGATACACAACAAATCTTTGAGGAACATGATGTCAAACAAGGCCTTATTGAAGACTACATTTAAAAAATCAGCAGCTTAGAGAAAACTATAGTAAAACTTGAAAAGAAAATAAGCTCTCAAGAAACTAAAAAATCTGAGTTGCCTACAAACAATAACAAAGAGACACAAACTGAAACGGACTCATATTGTTCTATACAACCACTGAATTGCTCCACAAGCATTCTGGTTGAACTTGCTCAATTAAAGATAAGGCAAGATAATTTGGAGCATACAATGAATAGCTTGACATCACAAACTTTCAATGACTCAAAAGCAGAACAAACCAAATCCTTGAAAGCTTCTAAAACATCTTCAACACCACTAATAACCAAGAATAACAGGAGTCAATATAGTGAAAGGAGAAGCAATGTACTCAGTGTATCTCTTCAAAATGCAAAATACAAAACGCAAGTTACATCTACCTCAGACCGCTTTGAAGGAGATATGAATAAGAATACAATGGGGAGAGCCAGACAAACTCTGAAGGAAAAATGTACTGAGGACTTCTACCACAAGTACACAGAAATGTACCAAAAATTAAGACATAACACTCACTCCCCTGAAATGATCACCAGTTTGAAAAATTCGTTTTTAGAGAAAATCAAAACTCAAAACAAGGAGCAGGTATCACACAACTAAGGCATTCCCAAATAACCCATTACAACAGAGTGAATGAAACTCAAAAACATAAAAGAGATTTAACAAAACCACCAACTTCAGTTAAGATCAAAAAACATAAACAACTCAGGATACTTCACCAAAACATGGACAGACTTTCAAATAAAATTTAAAGATTAACCCATCTACTGGAGGACTTAAAACCAGATCTGCTAGTATTGACTGAGCATGGTATAAACCAGGACGAAATTCAGAATACTTATATCTCTGGATACACTCTTGTTACAGAGTATAGCAGAACCAACTACCAAAAAGGTGGTGTAGCTATTTATAAGAATGACGATTTTAGATATGCCATTATAACCTAAGGTATAACAAACCAAAGCATCGAACGAAAGTGTGAGCTAATATCTGTGAAAATAAAACAGGGCAGGAAAAACCTATATGTTATTGGCGTCTACAGAAAACCTACATGAATCCTTGGATATTGTCTCAGAAACCCTGGAGGAAACACAATCATGGTAAACTCAGGTTATTCTCATAGGCGACATCAACATTGACTGTCTGGAGCCAAACCGAGAAGTGACTAAACTAAGTGAACTCCTACTTAGCCACAATATGACACAACTCCCTCTTCCATCAACAAGAATAACAATAAGTTCAATTGACTGTGTTTGTACAAATAACTAGAGAAAGATGATATCCAGGTTGAAATTCTTAATGCTGGACTAAGCGACCACACAGCACAGCTCTGCAAAATAAATACCTCTGCCCCAGAAACAAAGAACAAAGTTCTATTTTTGAGAAATTTCAGCCAAAGAAATGTTATGAACAAAATCAATTCTAAATCAAGAAACCTGGTAAAGTGTGTTCAATGAATATCAAGCAGAGAATGCTTACAGTAACTTCAGTAAGATTATTGCAGAAGCTATTAACCAAACATGTCCCAAAGCAAAAACAAGGAAGAAGAAGAGAAAACAATTTTCTTTAACTAATCATGAAGCTGAGGTTCTAAAACAAGAATTTCTGCAGGCAAAGAACAGATATCTGCTGAGAGGAGCAGAGGAAGATAAAATAATGATGTCAAATAAGAAAAAACTTATGCCTTAAAGCTGAGGGAACTTAAGACGCCAGGCTACAGCAGTCCAAATAGAGGAAGCAGACAACAAAAGCAAAACTATTTGGAAGGTGATCAATAGAGAAAGGAAAACTGCAAGACACAGAGAAAACAATTGAACTAGAAATACATGGTCACAAAACCAATGATCCTAAAAAATTTTCTCATCATCTTAACGAGTTCTTCACTAATATAGCCAACGAAACCCTTAAAAAAAAATCCTCAATGCTACTATCAGCCAACTGAAAATACAGAAGCGCAAGATCAGATATCCCAAATGTCTCTTCAGCCAACAAACGAGCAGGAGTTGAGTCAAGTAATTAACACCCTAAAAACAAAATGTATCTGCATGTATCTGCTAATCTCTTGAAAAAATGTAAAGAAGAACTTGTTAGACCACTAACATACATCGTCAACCGCTCATTCCAACAGGGGGTTTTTCCAAGTGAGCTGAAAATTGCTAAGGTCTATCCAAAATTTAAAAAAAGGAAACCATCTGGACACAAAGAATTACCGACCTATCTTACTTATTCCCACATTTTCCAAAGTTTTTGAAAAAATAGTACTTAACAGACTACTACAACACCTATCAACCAATCAGTTGCTTACACCACATCAGCATGGTTTTCTACATAGAAAATCAACCACATCTGCCATAATAGCATTAACCGAGTATGTAATAGACAACTTAGAGAAAGCAAACACACCAACTGCAATTCTTTTGATTTTAGTAAATCATTTGACTGTTTGGATCACACCCAATTATGTAACAAGCTGAGAGGAATTGGAGTGGGTGGGAAATATGCAGAATGGTTCAATAGCTATTTAATGGGAAGAAGCCAGATGGTTGAACTTAAATATACTGAAAGAGGGGTTACACAAACAGTGAGATCAAGACCACTGCTAGTAGTAAGGGGTGTTCCACAAGGCTCAGTACTGGGCCCCATCCTTTTTGTCATATTCACAAATGATCTCCTGCACTATATGGAAGACTACAGCAAGTCTCTTATGTATGCTGATGACACTGTCCTCCTACTTAGAGAAAAAATACCCTGGAGCTCTTGAGATGTATTCCTTTGTCTCCATTAACATGGCAATACAATATTGCAACACAATAGCCTAGTAGTTAATGTAGAGAAGACACTGGTGTTTGGCAGAAGAAATAATGCAGTAAACAGGATCCCGGATATTAAAGCTCCAGAAGAAGCCAAGCATGTAGGTGTAATATTAGACCAGAAACTGACATGGACCCCTCATACTGACAGTCTCTGTAGTAAATTGAGTAGCAGTCTCTATGTCATTAAAAGAATTAAAACTATAAGTAACACCAACACAGCCAAGATTGCTTACCACTCACTCTTTGAATCACATCTTCGTTATGGCTTGGAAGTATGGGGAAATTCATCAGCAACCAATTTACAGCGTGTCCTTATCCACCAGAAAAAGCAATACGTATACTAACAGAAATAACCAAAGAGAAAGTTGCAGACCTAAATTCGTGAACTGAAAATCTTAACAGTGACCAGCACGTACATCCTGGCTGTAACAACCTACGCCTGCAGACTGCAACTTGAACGAGGCATAGAAAGGCACAACCGAAACACTCGACAGGCTATGAATTTCACCCTACTGATACACCATCTTTCTCTCTTTGAAGAAAAGCCTTCCTTCATGGGAGTGAAGTTTCTGAACCTACTACCAGAGACAATTAAAGGCCCCAATGTAAGCAGTACAAGACAGCGTCTATCGGCTTGACTTGCAGAGAGACCATTCTACTCAGTTGAAGAATTCATCAATTAGAAATCTTCAGCCATGTTCCAGTGACAACCCGTCCCCGCACAGTTGACCACCACCACACTCAAAACTTCATTCATCATTAATATTACACTGTAAAACACTTTTGCTATTCCTACTCCTGACGCTTATTCTGTACTTGATTTATACGAATAAAGTATTCTGATTGATTGATTGATTGGACTGTGGTAATTCTTTCACAAAATTATTACCACAATAACCTTCCTCCCAACTTCCACTCAAAGCATAACTAAAAGGGATAGAAAATGAAATGAAAATATTGTTTATTATTCATATATTACTATGCAAGATTTTGCTAATTTTTGTGAAAAACAATTCGTTTAGTGATTGCAACTGGACGGGGTATAAACTTCAATTTTCTTTCCAATATTCGATGATGGTTTGTCATGTTGGAATAATCATGGTTTACTACTGGATCTACTGCAGTTTTATTTTCAGCTAGAGGAGAACTGAAATTTTCAACTGCATTGTGCCACTGGTTCTGGCCCTGAAACATTAACATTACAAAAATAATTGTATAACTGTATTATTATTGTCACAGTTAACCCTTTAAGCGTCATGAAAAATTAGACCTGATCTTTGATAAAGTTACAATTTTTTTAAATTTCCAATGTGTAAAGTTAAATTTTTTTTCGTTTCTGTATGTCAATATAGAGTTATTTAAAGATGAATAAAATTTGTTTAGCCCTTTTTGGATTTCCTAGGCTAATTTTTAACTTTTGAGAATATCGTAGAATAGCAGTGTAATTGTCACCAATATCTTTTTATTTATTCAGCAAGTATAGGAATGAAACACAGTTTTATAGATAAACATATACTATATTACAAACCAATAAAATTAGAAAAATACAAAAGTAGACAGAGTGTTTATTTGGTGGCGGGCTGTCACGACTGACATTCCGCGCGTCTCCCGCAAGCCACTGTTATCGCGTGGACTTTGAACCTTCTTATTGCTCGGCAACCTGTAGGACAGCCTTGCTGGGATTGAATTATGTTTCTTGCTTTCTGATAACATCCTTATGACCGTAGTAAAATATGAAAAAGTTTGGGGTTGACCAAGTAATTGCTCAAAATTACCGAATCTTCAAGTTCCGAATCGTTTGGATTCGCCATTCACACGAATAATGGTAAAAAAACACTAAATAAATACTGGAAACTGCTGTATATAATATGAATAATTTACTTTAAAAAGAATAGGACACAACAGAAAATTAGCGATAACCAAAATACATATGCGTGTACCGGACGCTTCCCACTAACTAACTGGCTAGATGCCTTGACGGGAGCTCCCGTCAATGACTTTGTGAAAAGTGCGGGGCCACGCCCGCTAGACAGTGTTTGGCCAATTAGAAGCAACTGCCACTCCCATTGTAACAGAATTCGAGGCGGGACAACCCGTCTGTATGTCGCATGACTACTAGAACCATCTAGTAGCAAAATATTCAACTAACATAGCAGTAAGAAAATAAAGAATGCAAAAACGCCGATCCACGGCAATGACGTTTTGAGCTTGTAGTGGCCCTCCGCGGATCCGCGTCAATAACGCTGGAAAGGTTTAAATACTGTGTAACTAACAATAGTTATTATAACAAAGTCTATAATATGGCTTTCAATTATTCAGGTCCATTTTTAATTATTCAGTTCTCATATGTTTTGTCTGATAACTACTCAGACATATCAATAGTAGTCACTTAGTTAATCAGCCACTCCTTTCAATGATAATATTCAAAATTGTTCTCAGATTTTCCAGGGAAAACTACAAAGTAAAACTGTGCCAAATATATCTAGAAACAATGCAAAATCTCCACACAAGAAAGTCAGAGAATACATGTTGATTTTGCACTGTGCGTAGTAGTAAAAAGAGAGCTAGATACTTGGAATTAGCTGTTGTATAGTAACTAGGGTTTTCTATTAACCCAAATTATCAATGATTGGCTATTTTTACACCACGTATTAGATTGTTGAGCCAATAGAACTTTTTTTTCTTCAAACCATCAAATATTTATAAACCATAAATATTTCTTTTACCAATTAAAAAAGTATTTATTGAGGCTTCTGTAGCAAACAGAAATTAAATTGGGCAAAAATTCAAGACTTTGGTTAAAGCTTTCTAAAATATAATCCATAAAAGATAGAGCATTCATTTTTTTTTTACCACTGTCTTAACAATAAAATCTTCATTGCATATAATAAATACCATTTTATAATAAAATATTAGTAAAAACATGTAAACTTTATGTATATATATATATATATATATATATATATATATATATATATATAATAAATGTATACATTATTTTTTAGTTACTTTATAACTAACTTCAACATACTTTACATAAGACATGACAATGGTTTTTACTTAAATAAATATGTTCATAAGCTCAAAATAATAAACTAACAAAAAAATGAAAAAAAAAATATATAAAATGAGCTTGTTACCTAAAATAATAAGCTCAAAATAAAATGAAAGAAAATATTACAAATAATTTTTTATGATTTTGCTGGACATTTACTCAAACATTTTATTTCCTAGGAAATTCAGATTTTTTTAAATTTACTGAACACAAAATTACTTTACAATTAAATGTACTTTAGAATTTGAAAATAATCAAAATAATGTTAATTTTGACGTTTAAGTTCTTCATCCTCACACAAATCAGCAAGTGATTTTTGAACACAGAAAATAATTATGTTTTCCACACTTCCATCACATTAACTGATATCAAACTTGCAGTAATAATCAATGTCTAGAATTAAAGCGATAACATAATCCAGTAGTTTTTACAACAATTATGACCAATCTCAAACAACATACAACAAGTAAACAAACAACATATCTAATTTCGCATATAGCAGCTGACAAACAAAAACAATGATGAAACGTTTCAACAAACACATAGTCAAATTCAATGCTGCCAGTGACAAAAAAAATTAATGTATTATCTTCTTAGTTAAAGAACCAGAAAAACCATGGCAACAATATGTCAGATATTTTCAGAACCAGACAATCCATAACAATAAAGAAGAGTGGCTAAACTTAGCTCACGTAACCAGCGCCTGGCTCAGCATTCAGACCGGGACGCTCAGCACGTAACCACCGCATGTTTCTTCTCCAATGGGTTAACCCATTGATATGGCTTTAATGGCCACTTAGCACACAAGAATTTCTAACTTTTTACGGTTTTAAAAACGCAATAGCTTGAGTTCTATAAGAGATATAGTTTTAAAACTCCACCAAATTAGACTTTAAGTGTTTTAAATGTATTATAAAAAGAAAGAAATATATATATATATATATATATATATGTATATACACTACACTTATAAACACAGTCCGTGGTATATTTACAATACTGAACGGAAACACTAGTGAGTTACAAAATTATAAAGGTGTCCCAAAAATTAGTGTCAAGCTAAAGCCCAGCGATAGAGCACCCCTGAAGGTACTCAGTAAACCTAAAACAGTTATCCGATTTAAAGAATGTGTCAATATGTTTGTTTCTTAAGTTTCTTGCGTTTTTACTTATTAAAGAGTTATTGTTATTGCCGGGCTGGAAATAAAGAAAGTTGTACTATCCAAGGTAATATATCTAAGGTTTCATAGCATATATTGAAAAATAGAAATTTTCATCATAATCCTAAAGACAAACAATACCAAAATTCTAAAATTAATAACAAATTCCAAATTTCATGCATTTTTTCAGTATTTGTATACAGTTTTCACTTATACAAGAACAAATCATACCTGATTACTCATTAGAGGTAGGGTGGGTGTCTGTTCACTTATCAATTTGTTTCTTGGATGTGGAAAAACACTTTTGCAATTATCATCCTTTCCAATAGTCACATCCATGTGTTGGCACAATTCAGCAGTTGATTTACTGTTGGTAAAATCACAACTTTTAAAAATGAAGAATAATAAATAATCGAAAATATATGTACATGATCACAGTTATTTTCAGATGCAATAATGAGAAAAGTTGTATCATATGTGGAATCAATGTGAACTCAGAACTGTCAATAAGTTAAACAGATTTCTACTCATTGGTGAGATACTAGTTTTTCTTTACATTAACCTGGACATATGATACCGGCCCTTTGCTTGATACAGGCCTATTTTTAGCCCTTCTGCCCTTAGCTTTGTCTTAACCATGACTATCTCTTAAGAACACTGATAAATCTTGGAGTAAAGTAACAATCTTATGACTGGACAAAAAGATAACCAACAGAACAAAGACATATTGATGAAATAAACCTCACTGGTAATGTATTAACACAACAAATAAAATTACTGCCATATATCATTAATCTCAGTGTACCACAAGGATCTGTATTTGGGTTTATTTCGTTTTTATTTTATATACAAATGATTAAATGCAAAACTACAGATGTTCAGTAATGTATGCTGATTATAAACTCCTACTAAGTCAAAAAGAACAAAAATAACTGAAATAACAGCGTACATTGCTTTAAACATTTTCTTTTTTTTTTAAAGGAGAAGTCGATTCCCTTAGATAATACATGATAATACAATACTGTCCAGGAAATGATCTTGTTGTTGACGAGAATAAAACATAGCAGCTGGTTCTAGTAAGGCACAAAGAAATATCAGAAAATAACTGGGCACAATAATTGATGACCGTCTTTCTTGGACTAACCACATAGACTCCCTTTGTAACAAACTCAGCACAGTACTGAGTGTAATCTGCACGATGAAAAGTACTAGTGATGTAGCAACAGCAAAGATTGCTTACTTTGCCCTCCATGAATCTCACTGGTACGGGATTGCAGCCTGGGAAGGCACTACAGTGGACAAATAACAGTGGCTCCTCATCTATGAAGAAAGAGCAATCAGGATTGTAAGGAACCTCCAGCCTATTTACAAGTCTTTACAGAGTTGAAAATACTCTCTGTAATGAACTTTTAAATCTTCAAAACATTGCTCCAAACCAAGTCACCCGAAGCAGCAAGAACCAGTGCCGAAAATCACAGCTACAACACCAAACATGCCTCTAGCTACCAACCACACACAGTACACAGACTGACAACCACAGAAAAGAAACCAACCATGTATGAGCCCAGTTATAGAATGCCTACTAGTGGACCTGAAGAAGAACAACAGATTTCAGTTTGGACGACATCTGAACAGCTGCCTACAGTACCATCTCTTCTAACAACTTAATGAATTTGATCAAAGGACTGACGATGTCTAACTACTAATTTTAAATAAAACATTTTCATGACCATTCTTCTTATCTCTAAAAAAGTGTAAAAAGAATCTCAATACACAATAAACACCTGGAAATTACCAAACCTAGTGATTACCACAAATTTGCGTAGAGTGACTCTTGTTTGCTTAGAAATTTTATTTTACTTCCACTGTCATTGATTAAAGCTTGTTTGGATGATTCTTTGCTTACTGAACACACAGTACAACTTAATTTCCTATTTAAAAAAGACATATTACACCGAATTATGACGTAGATGTAAAGCATGACATCCTTCAATTCTGCAAAGTCTGCACAAATCTTAAAAATATAAAATGTTTTAATGGAACCAGCATGCTTGTGGAGAACAAAGATAGTTTTTTATATGCTTTAAATCTTAAAAGTAGAGTAAACATTTTATTTATTTATTTTTAGCATACAAGAAAAAGACACTTATTGTTGATCTACGTTAATAGCTCTTAGAACAGTTATTAGGTCAGTACTTCTTCTGCTGCCGACTCAAATTTTGGACAAGGATGGTGTATTTCCCCAGGGAGATCTAATCAGTATTTTTCTGTGTTTAGTGTGCTGAGACTGTAAACTGACATAATATTCTTCCAGAGTGTGCAAAAGTACCCTTAGAACTTAAGTGGTTGGCAGTAGGCTGCCCCTTAGAAGAAAAAGAAGATGTATTTTTTTTGTAAGAGATACAATTGAATGGGTCCCTCGAACAACGTTGTAACTGACAACTTCTATGAAAATGACTTTGTCGCGGAACAACGTTGTAACTATCATTCTGCATCGTGTGGTAAATTTATTTTTGAATAAAACCACCCTGGCAGCCCGGAACGGCTGATCGAATTGGCGGGAAACTGGCATCCGCGCTCAGAACAATGTTGTATCTAGCATGATGTTGCCCGAACCTGGCGTTGTCATTTCACCCGGCATTCAAAATCGTTTGAATAAGGGAAGAAAACGCAAAATGAAGATTAATCAATGGAAAGACACCAACCGCAAAAGAGCCAGGGATGCTGGGAACCCCTACATTTCCAAGAGGAAGAAGCCCGTTCCTGGAAATTTGACACCTGAAATGGTAAGCAGAACAACGTTGTATCTACACCTAATACTTATAGTAAAACAACCTGGTATAAACACGTCTTCACAAACACTGTTTTTTTTAATTAATAATAATAACTAAACTAAGATTCCAATGTATTTTATCAACGACAGCTCTCATGCTACAATTTAGCAGTACACGACATGGCAAGAATGAAGCTTGTATGTTTTTATGGAATGAAACTGTAGGCAAACGGGGATCAGCAGAAATAGCATCATGTATCTTGAAGTATATTAAACTCAACTTTCAAAAGCTCAAACCAGGCCAAACCCGTACACTGAAGCTTTGGTCAGACCGCTGCATCGGCCAAAACAATAACTGGAGATTGATCGGTGTAATGCAGCACCTGGTGACCAATCATTTCTTTAATTACCGTTGAACAAAAATTCATGACTACAGGTCATAGCTTCCTCCCATGCGATCGAGATTTCGCTTTGATAGAAAAGGCAAAAAAAGGCAAGCACGTTTATGTCCCCTTCCAATGGGTTGAAATAATAGCTCATGCAAATTCAAATCACCCTTTTACTGTTTGTATTATGAACACTGAGGACTTTAAAAACACAGACATTGTGTTGAATAGCTTGGCCACAAATAAGTTCAATATTACAAACCATGTTTGGTATCAAATGACTGCAGACGACCCAACTACTTTGTGCGGCAGGACGGCTCACAATGTCTTACAGCCATGGTATGGTCATGTATTATCCAAAATAATCAGAGAACGAGATGATGTAAATACATCAAAGACGAGCACTTCACAGAAGAAGAGGGCTTCAAAGAAGGAGGTGCGTAGACATCCTCCCGTTGTAGTTGAACAATTCCCACGGTATTATGAAGGCACCTTACCAATCAAAGCTGCTAAGAAAAAAGACTTACTGGATATGTGCAGGTACATACCTCAAGAAAATGTTCCATTTTACGAGAATATTTCAGTGGAATAACCAATATAGTTTACATGAATAAAATGTAAAATTTTACATGATTGAATATTTTAGTAAAATGGACAATGACTATTGTAAAGTCCTTTTTTATAAATATATATCAATTGTGTCTTACTTAAGTATTACATAACAATAAACTACTGTTTAACTGAACTCTAGTGTCATCTTTTCAAAGTCCATATTTTAAAATGTGACTTGTCCGAAGAACAACGTTGTAACTGACGTTAGTTACAACGTTGTTCCATAAAATTTGGATGTAAATCCACTTACAACTCAAGTTACGCAATACATTTAAAGTTAATATTTGTTATATAGTTGTTATTTTATACAATGAATAGTTTTACATCAAAATAACTTTATCTCCACAGAAAATATCCCAACCAGAAAGTTTTTTTCACTTCCTGAAAAATTTCACTTTTGTCAGTTACAACGTTGTTCGAGGGACCCATTCAATTGTTGACCATGCAGGTGGTGGCAGCTAGTATAGGCAGGGTGCCTTTTCTCCCTCCCTCTGACGTAAACCAAAGGAAGGTTGCCACAACTCAAATCTGCTAACAAACAGACACAAAGCTATCTATGTCATCTAATACCAAGCACAACTAGTATATGATCTTTGGTTTCAGTGGAAAATCAGTGGAAAGGAGTATGTATATTTATATTGTCAGCACTTGCCCAATGCTTGGATGCAAATGTAGACATACGAGGTGTGTCCAAAAAGTATCCGACCTTGACGTCTGGCATGAACTGACATTACTCGGCGGCAACGGCAATCTGGTCCCCTCCAAAGTACTCCCCTCCACAAGCCACTACCTTATTCCAACGCTCCTCCCACTTCCGGAAACACTCCTTAAATTCATTTTGTGGAATGGCTAACAGGTCCTTCGTTGCATTTTGTTTATTTGTTCAACATTGTCAAATCTTTTTCCTTTCAAAGGAATTTTTAATTTCGGAAATAGCCAGAAGTCACAAGGAGCTATGTCAGGACTGTAGGGAGGCTGACGTAGTTGGTTGATGTCGTGTTTGACCAAAAAACGCTGAATAAGATTGCTGAATAAGAATGAGGAATGAGCTGGCGCGTTGTCGTGGTGCAGGATCCAGTCACGGCTTGTCCACAGTTCAGGTAGTTTCCTTCGCACTGCATCTCGTAGCCGCCTTAGGACCTCTAGATAATACTCCTTATTCACTGTCTGGCCTCTTGCAGCATATCCGTGATGAACAACGCCGTCCTGGTAAAAAAAAAACTGTCAGCATTGTCTTGACATTGCTTCGACTTTGTCTTGCTTTTTTCGGCCGTTGCTTTTCGTGAGTTTTCCACTGTGAAGATTGAGCCTTTGTTTCAGGGCGGTAGCCATACACCCATGACTCATCACCAGTAATAACTTTTTTAAATAGCCCTGGGTCTCTTTTTATCAAATCCAGATTGTCCTGTGCGATTTCAAGTCGACAGTTCTTTTGGTCTTCTGTCAGCAGCCAAGGAACAAATTTTGACGAAACACGGTTCATTTTTAAATCTTTGTATAAAATGTTACAAACTGACGATTTTGGTATTCCTAAAATCTTCTTCCAGCTCTCGGACAGTCAATCGATGGTTTTCATTAACTGCTGCACGAACACGTTCAACATTTTCAGTGTTTCTGGCCGTTGAAGGCCTGCCAGATCGGTCATCACTCTCCACTGATATGCGGCCATTTTTGAACCGCCTAAACCACTCTTTTATTTGTGTATTGCCCATAGACACGTCACCATAAACTTTCTGTATCATAGTCTCTGATGCTGAATGGCCAAGTTTTTGGCAAAATTTAATGCAAATGCGCTGCTCAACACGTTCAGTCATATTGAAATGCGATGCACACACACGGCAGTACTGTACGGAACAGAGCGCTGTGACTGGATCATATTCAATGCCTAATATGGGAAGGAGTAGGCTCGCCCCTACCCTCCAATAACCGGTTCGAGCCGGTCGGTTACGACGCGGCCGCCTACTGGTCGGCGGTCGGATACTTTTTGGACAGACCTCATATGTGTTAATTAAAGTTTATAAATTGGAAAATGGGTATTGTTATCTTTTACCTAATTTCAATTCAAGAAGCTCTTACTAAACTTGAGATAGTATGATAATTTAAATGTACTGAATGTACATAATTTTGTGATGAACAAAAAGATTATATATAACACATGAGGGGATAACCATGTGATTTGTCCAGTACTCATTTCTACTAATAGGTGTGTAATTTACAGTAATTATTTTTGCTAGTACCGTTTTGTCCTTGTTTCAAAATTTTTTTATAAAAAGTCAACAAAGTGCAGCTGCGATATATATTATATTATATATATATATATATACAGGGTGTCAATTAAGTCTGGAACCTCTTTTTTAATTTT
Organism: Homalodisca vitripennis; assembly: GCF_021130785.1. Lineage (NCBI taxonomy): Eukaryota > Metazoa > Arthropoda > Insecta > Hemiptera > Cicadellidae > Homalodisca > Homalodisca vitripennis. Next base: position 174,895,104 of record NC_060210.1, read on the forward strand.
TAAACCACAATATAAAAAAATACCAAAGTTCACACGTGTTTACTGGTGATAGTAACGCATACATCTGCCCAATTACCGACCAGATAATCCCTATGGGGGACGGTCCACAAGGAGTCAGACAAAATTCTTAAATAGCAGCATAGGTCGTTTGGTATCAAATTAAAGGTCTTACTTAGCAGAGTACAATGCCGTAAACCGGACTTCAAAAGGTGGATTCATTCAGTAGTTATAGCTATTTGAATTTTAAAACAATTCCTACTGAATGAATCCACCTTTTGAAGTCCGGTTTGCGGCGTTGTACTCTGCTAAGTGAGACCTTTAATTTGATACCAAACGACCTATGCTGCTATTTAAGAATTTTGTCCGACTCCTTGTGGGACCGTCCCCCAAAGGGATTATCCGGTCGGTAATTGGGCAGATGTATGCGTTACTATCACCAGTAAGCACGTGTGAAATTTGGTATTTTTTAATATTGTGGTTAAAAAATTAAAAAAGAGGTTCCAGACTTAATTGACACCCTGTACATATACACACACACACACACACACACACACACACACACACACACACATATATATATATATATATATATACACACACACACACATATATATATGCATAGATTAAAGAAACTCATTTTACAATGATAATAATTATGTGTGTGTGTTCTCTTCCTTAGCATGGAGTGAGATCCGAAATACGTATATGTTACACTCAAACTCCGAATTTGGAAAATGTCAGAAATTTTTACTCACTTCGCGATGTGGACAACGAGAATTACCCACATCGCGGAGTAAGCATTTTATTCAGACATTGGCCGAAACAAAATATGCAGAATGCATTAAGGGTAAATGAAAGTACTCAATTTCCGAAATAAGCACTGGAGAGTGAGCAAAACCATAATACCCATAACCCGATGTGGGTAATCTATTTTACCCACGTCGGGTTATGGGTATTTGTAATTTTAATACACTAATAATAATATCATAAGTGTACATAATACATTTCAAATAAATCGTGGCACGTATCATGTACTTGCAGTAATTAGAAGGCCTCATTTAGTACGAGTTAATTTACGAATATCCAGAGTTGAAATACATTTGGCTGGATAATGGCTTTAAAAATGTATTTGTAGTACATATGGAACTTCAATTTAAGGTAAAGCTAACATTCCACTACATCCTGCTGGGACATGAGCAAAGGTGAAAAGCATTATAGCTAGAAACAAGCAACATATTGAAATTGAATTCTCTAATAATAACTACTGATATAAACACTATAAGTATTTTTATATGCTAATAACATAACTTAATGCAAAGTTAAGCTACCTTGTACAAGTATTTTAATAAGACTATTGTATCAATGCCATGAAAGTATTGACAACATTTGTAATCCTTTTTTACTTCAAGATTCACAAGCTACTATAAACAAAATATCTCTACTGGAACAATCCTACGAATGGTAGATTTAATACGCAACTCTAACCTCAAAATATTACATTAGAGGCTATAAGTGAAGAAGGTAAATCTGAGATTTATAAAACTTATTTTAATCTCCCTTTGATATTCGTAATGACGGATATGACATTATTTTTCAAAACTGAATGACAGTCATAATGAAACTTTCAGAGAGATATCTAAAATATGTAAATTATAAAAGATGTTTCAAATTGTTACAGTTTACAAAGGTTTGTTTATTTTAGAGACAAAATTTTTTGCCGTAAATGTGAACGAATGTCCGTCATCTTCAAGCTTTCTGTTCGTTGATACTGGTACACTAATATGTCCATGGTAACTAAACTTACTCTCCAGTTTCCAAGCTTGGTTTGAAATGAATTAGAGATTACGGTAGTCATTGTGTTCACAAGTTTGCATAGCATGCTATGAATGATTTGTGACCTGGGTGCATTTAATCGGAGAAATTAAAACATTGTTTTTGAAATTTCCTCATCAGTGTGATTGCAATAAGCACTTTCAATTAAATTGCATAAACTTTTTTTCAGCCCTATGTTGGTTTATTCTATAGTTCCTACCAAGATATATTATTAAACCTTATAAATAATTTAACTTTCAGATTTTTGTTTAACTTACAAAACACCAGTAATCAATTATTGTAAATTAATCAATAGCATCGATATTAATAAATGTAATAGTTATTAAGGATATTGTATAAACCACGAACACTAGTCATTACCATATTCATATTGACATTTTTTTTATTGTTCTAAACTAGATATTCTATAGAACTAGTATTTAACAAACCATTTGGATACTTAATGTTGAACAATTTTTACTCTGAGAAATTGATAAAAAATATATATATATATATACAGAAAATTAATATCTGTAACCTTTTTTAGGTTGTCTCTAGGTTTTTAATAAGATGTTTTATACTATTCGTAATACAAAATAAGTGTGTAAGACATTAAATTTAGTTAAATTAACTAAAAGAGGCTGTAAATTATACAATATGACTGAGATACCAGAAATGACGAATATTATCATATTCAGATCGGACTTACTTTGACTAATCATTGTATGTATGAATCTGCTATCATAAGTGGGCATCAGAGTATGGTAACTTAAACCATTCGACACACACACACACACACACACACACACACACACACACACACATTGAATGAAAAAATATTAAAACAGACAAACAAAAAAAATAGAATATTGACAATTGCTTTTGATTTTTTTTTTGTTTTTCTTACTAAATAATTTGTAAATATATACTAAAAAAATTAAATAAAAAATTATTTGGAGAAAGCAACATACATTATTGAAAGCAACCAAATAGACTAAAATGTTCTGAAAAGTTGACCAATTTATCTGTATCCAAACTCATTTTATTAATATTTTAGAACACATATGCATTTTTGCCAAAATCAATTCAAACATTCATTTCTATACAGGGTAGGTTAATTGCTTTCTCAATGGGTTAAATGTCCGGCTCAACTTCAGATAACTTAATTATTACCTTTGAAAATCCTATACCTGCAGAAGCTGGATATATTTGCAGAGGTATATTTTAATTTTTAACAAACTCAGATTCAGGACGAAGTGACTTCAAACACTTGATGGGTCGACGAGGTAATACACCATTACCATTTCAATGCTTTCCATATAATTGAACGTTCCTTTACCATCAATAGTGTTAATATTAAAGTCAGCATTATCATGTACAAATTGAACAAAAGTGCCAGGTTTTATTTCTGGCAGAGCTACAAAAGTTGCTGAAGCTTCATATAATGTAGCCTCTTTGTATGAAGCACACAGGACTAAGGAATGACATTATGGTTTTAAGAAATTCATCTAGCATGAACCAATAATAAAAAAAGGCCCACTCCTTTTCCTTCCTTTTTTTGGCCACCATCTTGTTTCTGCCGTGACAATAATTATTGCCATTTGCTATTGGCCTCTGGTCAGTCGTAGGTGGTTGGTCGGTGAATGCAGACATATTGTGACCTGTATTCTGTAGTTCAGTTGTAATAATTAGTGTTGTGTTTAGTTTTTTATTAAGTGCATGTTTTAGAGTTGACACACAACATGGTGGTTGTGATTCCTGACTTACGCGTGTCACAACCCTCTGGTATGATTTGTTTATTTTAACCTAGTTTGTAGTTATGTGTTAGGTTAGTTATTTATCTGAAGAAGAGATCAAATTGCAGATCTTGAAACGTAGTGTTACTGGTTTTTTGTATCACTGAACGATCGCAAATGTCCGGACAAATCCTGTTTCCTTTACAATCCTTCCATCGCCAAAAACAAACTTTAAACAAAGAATATGTTTATAACTTTTTTGGATCAAAATTTCCTATGAAACATCGCAGCCAAAGTAATATAAGTGGTGATAGAAACGATCTTGGTCATACAGCTGATATTATAGCATGCGCTATAGATTTACATTTCTTTTCATATCTTGAAATTGTTTCCATGTTATTTTTATTTATTTTAGTATTATTTTTGATAGTAAAAACTTAAGATTTTGGAATTGATTCACCAACATCTTCAAACATTTTGTTACTTGGCATATGATTTTCATCATTGTATACTGAGCTCTTATGTCTCTTCTAATAATTTCATTAGCTGCTTTCAATATATGAAATTCAACTCCTTTATTATTATATTTTTGACTGTACAAATTTTCTGCTAATACATCATGGTTGTTTTTTTTTTAAATATACAATGGTATTAGATCCAAATTTAGTTGAAATAACAATATCATACGTTAAAACGTTCTATTAGTAGTTTTTTCATCCGGAATATGCTCTGTAATTATGACATTTTTTAACTCATACGTGATAAATTGGCAATCATCATTCTCTTCCATGTACTTGTATGTTTGCTCCATTGCTGCATCTACCATCAAAAGTCTTGGATTAATTTTGTTTTTATTATTACTCAAGTGAATATAATTTTTGAGCAAATTATAACAATCTGTAAGGTATTTTCCTTCAAATGTTTGTAAGTCTGTTATACCAAAAACTTATGAATTTCTCGATAATAATAATTTCTTTGTATAGCAATAACATTCATGATGGATTCATTTTCAGTTGGAGTATTGATATGTGAAATCTGTCTTCATTGATTTTTATTCAGTTCTGCTTTTTTTACGGAAGTTAGCTAAATCCATACTACTTTGGAGCTTTTTTTTCTGAGGTGAAAATAAATAAGTTTTACTTACCTTTTTTTTATACACTTCAAAGTATTTCTTAATAATATATTTTTGCCGACAACCTGTATGAGCATAAACAAATTCAGTTTGTAAGTGAGGTAACAATCCATCCTGTCATTGACTTGAAACATCTCTTATAGAGGTTACACCTCTCCTGAGTTTTATTATTTCACCAAAATCTAAATTTTTTCTGAAGATGAACCCAAGATTTTATATATAACGCATCTATACTCATCTGTCATGCTTTTGGTCATTGGTTTATCCTCTGTTTGAAAACTAATAGATAACAATTAATAAAATGATAATTCATTACATTTTATTCATTATTATTAAATTGTTTATTTAAATTGGTTTTTAATCGTTGATTGATCTATTATTTAAATAATCATCCAATAATGAACTGCAGTTTAAATCAGGTTACTTACTAGACGAAGCAATACAAAATATTTTGTAAAAGTTTAATAGAAAAAACCATCTTGAATACAGTTTATAATTAATAATATACAAGGAATACTTGACAAAATTCAGAATGTCCATTGTTATAAATACACATGTACAGAGCACTTATCATTTATAACTAAACTAGCCGAAACATTCCGCTGTACTTTGGGCCTGCCTCCGCTCTCCCAACTTTTATCCCTATCTATTAAAGGTCCCTACGACCATTCATTTACACAATTGTCTTTAATAGATGTTTCTCTATATCTAACTAGTTGAAATTTCACATATAAATAAGTAAAGAACTATTTAAAGCAAAACTATATGATCAAAAATTATTTTTTTTTATAATACTTTGTTTAAACAAAAAAATTAAATGCAAAATATATTTTTTGGTAAACATTGCAATTTATAGTTTTAAAAACAAAATCCCACGTCAAACAGATAAATTCAATCACTGTCATTTTATTCTGAGGTCAAAACCCCCAGGCACTCCATTATATCATATGTCAATATTCAATTTAAACAACAAAAGAGACATTTAAACCTTTTAAAATATGGGAATATAAGAAAATTCTCACACTATCATTAAATAATGTTCCAAACACTCAAGTACTTCATGGAAAGTAAAAAAATGGTACTCTTTTAAATATTAATGTAACAAAAATGTTTATTCTTATTTATAATAATAAGATAAAAATTGGTAAAATCAGTATATAATCTGTAATATTTGAGCAAAAGAAACATTTTTTTAACTTTTTGCAAAATGGGTATACATTAGATTTCTTACATTATGATAAAAAAATTAATTCAATTTTATTCATACAGTTATAAAATTTACCTATTATCTATATAATGTACATTGAATATACCACACATGCATGCACACACAAACAGACAGACGGACACGCATTTCTTCACAAAATTAACAATTCATTCAGCCCATCATGCATTATAAAATATTTAAAAATAAATAGCCTATCTATATATTATAAAATTGTAATAAATGAGACTGGATTTACTAAATGTAATGAAAAAGGCAACTGGCAATATTATTATTAATTTAACTGACTACTTATTCATTTTAACTGTGTTTTAATGATAATGATGATAGCACAGATTATGATCTATATGAAAAAAATTAATATTCTTTATGTGATAATATAGATAAAATAAAATAATCCAATGTGGTATCTAAACCTAATCTGGTGTCTAATCTGTATTTTGTGTAACATGCAGAATAAAATTTGTATGTATTAATATAATCAAATAATAACTAACAAACAAAACATGTATGGTATTATATTAATAACAGCCACAACACATCTAGAGTTAAAGCAAGCTTACTATTACCCTTGTTTTCTCACTTCAATTTCAGTGCAGAATTAACACCAGATCTGCAGTTACTTTCCCAAGGACCCTACCTTCTTTAACCCAGGCACAGGTAAGCTGTTTTTCCTTGACCTTTTTCTTAGCCTGATATAAAAGTGACTTGACATGGACAATCAAATGTTCGTTTACAAATACTGAACCTGGGGCTGAGGATGCATGGTGATCGTGTTCCTTTTGTTTTTAGCTGCTGCTAACCAGGCCCCTCTGGTTGATTTGCTCACGAAATGGATGGCAATGCTTAGTGGACGATCAGTAGTAAGGTTAAGAAGTACACATTTTCATAAACTACTAACTAGCTGTTACCTGCGGCTTCGCATGCAATATTTAGAACCTAAGTCCTTATATTACTTAGTAAAGACACTTATGATGTAAAATGATGGAGTTCTATGAAAATTTAAAAACATAAGTAGGCATACATCAGGTAAATATTATTTAAGTTCATGGTAAATAGTATCAGAGTTTAACTTAATTATTATATCATGTTTGGCACAAGTCTCCTACTTGGCACAAGTAGGAGCATTTATGGTTCTAATTAATTATATACTTAACATCGCAACTGAATGTGCCTTGCCATCCAGATCAAGATCACACAGGTCTCGGAAACTTACTTCGGTCAAAAAGCATATATTTCCAGTCCTTGTCATATATTTCAGGTCTAAGATATTTCCAGTACCATAGTAGAGTTTGCCTTGTTGTTTTGATGAAGAAAAAATATATATACTTAAGTACAACCGAGATGCCTACTTCGGTTAAAAAGTGCTATGTCACAGTTTAGTTTGCCATATTGCCTCGACCAAAATACTATATACGTTCGATTACCTAGTTCTCGGAAATCTATTTTGATCAAAATTGTTTTGACATAGTTGAGTTTGCCTTGTCCTGATGAAGAAAATACACACATAAGTAGGACTGAAAAGCCTATTACGACATAAGGGGACGTCCTATCAACTTCTTATGTACTTTCGGTATAAGAGGAAAATCCTTATTAAGGTTATGCAACATTCCAAAATAATCATTATTAAAGTTTTGCGTTACATTTCTTTTTTGGACTGTAGCCAGGGAAAGAATGAATCGTTGAGACATGTTAGTATTCATTTCAGGTGTTTTGGGACCCATCTCCCAGACAATTTCCGATATCCGAGAGTTTCTGTGATTGTTTCGTGTATCAGGGATCTGGAGATTTGCGGAAACATCGCAGAAAGTTCATCTAACGTCAATCTGCGATCATCACGGACTGCAATCTCGATTTTTTCACAAGTTCGTCAGTCACAATTGAAGGTCTTCCACTCATCTGATCGTCATGATTCAGAATCTAACTAAATAGTTTAATAATGAAATATAAAACAAAACAAACATAACCTATACAAAGTATGCAGCAACGACTAATCAAATACGATGAAACAAATGTTGTGTAACAAGCGCTATAGTTGTTGTCGTCAGCTGTCTACCAATAGACTAGTGCGGGGCGGAATAACATTTTGCAATGTATAAAGAGAATGCAACATAAAAGCAAAGACCGACAAAACCGGTATCAATATGTAGATTGATTCTTCTTCTCTACATTGGTATCAGATAAAACGTGATTGGTTAATAATTACACGTTCACGAGTCATGAAAACAAAAGAGTGCAAATGGACCGCATATGCGGCGATGCCAATTCTGGGAGACCAAATGAGCCGCATATGCGGCAATTGCCAGTTCTATAGCCTGAGAGTAGGCCTTGTGAGTAAACAGGGGTTTTATCATCTGACTTTATTTTGTTTTTAGTTTGTGGAATATAGAATTTTGTTATGTGTAAATATTTAAAAGAGTGATATTAGTATCTTATTTAAGCAACTATAAATCAAGCATGTGTTTTTAAATTTGTGTTTAATAATTATCCTGTTAAATGTGATTGGTGAACATCTTAACCTCTAACTCTGATATTTCAGTGAAATTATTACAAGTATATTTCTACTAAGATTAAGTCATAAGATATAAAAACCGCAAACAAACAGGCATGACCTTTTTATTTCATAACAATTTTTTCATTATAAACAATTTTTAATAAGATTTTCTACTTAAAAGAAAGTATTTTTACCCACATCTAAAATAAAGTAAGAAAATATCTATATTGCATGTAGAAGAAAAACAGAACAAAACTTTTATTTCAATTTACAATAAATTGTTTTAGCCGGATTTGACAGTTTTTAGAAATAAACAAACAAATGCCAAATTGGGTTTTTCCAATAAAAACATGTCATAGGTTATTTGATAGACTTGTCAGTGATACAAGGACAACTGGGTTCTCTCTTATCTACAAGTCCAAGTGGCTCAGTTGATAAAGGCACCAACTGTCATCTAATGCAATTGATAGGTGGGCCAGTGTTCAATTCCCACCAAAGGTTTAAATCTTTTTGCTACACAAAAAGTTATTTTTATTACAAAGACAACTGTAAAATAAGATTGTTTACTTTAAAAAATATTTTATTCTTATTTCTAAGGGAAAGAAAATAATTATCTACATTTTTTACAAGAAAGAGACAATCCCTTTCTTTCACTATAACAGTAAAAATATAATGTAAGTATAATATAAAAATATGTCAAAATATAATGAAAAAGTGAGTGATGTGTTAAATGGTTGTCAGCAATATTACATAAATTTTCAACACCCTGTTGACCTAGCACTGAACTTCATTTTAATTTTTTGACACCAACCATTTGACACAAAGGAATTCAGTTAAATCCTTTTAAAAATCACTGAACCTATTTTTATATTTGACACCAACCATTTACACTAAGGATTTGGATTACCACAAAGGATTACCAGTAATTTTAACACAGAGGAGTCTGACAAACATCATTATAAAAAACCGTTTCATCTTTGACAATCCACATCTATTAACGAAGAGGCTAATCCTTACAATGTTCAACAGTGGAGACATGGTCTTTGCCAAACTTAAGGGCTATCCTTATTGGCCAGCCGAAATTAAAGAATTAATTTCAGATGAAAGCGGGAAACCTATCAAGCACAATGTCACCTTCTTTGGCGATGGAAAAACAGCCATCGTGAAGGAATGTGATCTGTACCCTTACAACGAAAATACTAAACTAACCCTTGGGAAGACAAAGACTGATAATTTTAGAAACAAGAAACTCAATGAAGCTCTCTTTGAAGCTGAAAAACTTTACTTAAGCAGAGTTATCTATCTTAAACATGACAGCACCAACCACGTTAAGGCTTACAGCCAAGCTGAATCACCCAATGGGTCAATTAAAGAGCTTGAAAACAGCCTGGTTGAAAACAACTACTTTGAAGACACAGAAAATGAACATGACAAATTAGAACTAGCCGCTAAAATAGGCTCTGCACTGCTTGAAGAAAATAAGATCCTGAAAGAACAGAACCTAAGGTTAGAAGCTAAATTAACGAGTTTTGAAGCAAAAATTGAAGAGTTAGAAAAAACAGAGGAAACTCGTATCACCAAAATTGAAAATTTACTTCAACAATTGGAGCAAACTCAAAGTCAACTGGAGAGGGAAAAGCAGTTCACACTAGAATCACAAACCATTTATGAAGAAAATGATAGGAAACTTGGCCAAGCCATAAATGAGTACACTAAGAAAATAAAAGACCTAGAAAAAGAGACAAAGCTCCTAAGAAGTAAAGTAGGGAACAGTGATGAAACAACTCTTTCCAATATTAGGACTGCTAATGTCTCTGTACAAACAGTAGCACCCAACGTAAACCAACAATCACAACCAGCTTCAAACTCGCCATCCCTTCTAAATGAAATTGTCCAGCTAAAAACAAAGCAGGGATGCATGGAAACTTTAATTAAAACGATGACAGCCCAAATTGAAACCATTCTTTTAAACAACAACAAGTTATCTGAGCTACAGCACACAAATGACCTTTTGACTGACTCTGACAAAATTATGCTCACAAAAAATAGCCAAACATGCTCTAAAAAACCGAACACCTCTCTGACTAATGGCAATTCAAAGAAAGCACAGACTGCAGGAAACATCCAAACATGCACAAAAAAACTTAAAAATGTGGACAGAGACCAGCACAGAAAAACCCTTAAAAAATCAAGGGAAAACATTCCAAAGCATCTCTTTACAAGTCGCAAAAGCCCAAGAGAAACTTAAGAAACCTAAAATATCCTTACCAGCTAAAGTGGCTAAAAAACCCATAGAAAAATCCACAATGAAACTAAGTCATGGACCCCCGCTACATGCTAAGCTAAAAGCAGAGGATGAAAGCTACTATGATTTCTTCCTCAAACACATTGATTTTTACAGAACACTCAAGACAGTACATCCTGACTGCTCACTTACTTTTTTAGACAATGCCAAAGTGAAAATCTTACATCCCTAACCAAACAAAAACAGGGAAAAACAAAAACTCAAAGCATAAAAAAAGTCCCAAATAAACTTTCCGTCTTACACCAAAATGTAGAGGGAATAAGTAAAAAATCAAACCGGCTAAATCACCTTATAGAAGAAACCAACCCCGACATAATCATAATTAGCGAGCACGGGCTTAAAAAAGATCAAATGGAAAACACCAGACTGCCTAAGTACTGCCTAAAAACACATTTCAGCCGTGAAGACCATAGAAAGGGAGGTGTCGCCATTTTTGTCAAAGATGAACTAGCAACAGCTGCGCAACCCATAATCATAGAATACAACAAAGAGCTAACATGTGAGATGGGCATGATCAAAGTATCGCTAGGTAAAAGGCAGCTATACATCTTAGGTGTCTACAGAACCCCAGCAGGACAACTTGAAGAAGCTTTAACCTTACTCTCAGCGACAATTGAAGAAACGAGGGCTGAGAATCACCCGATTCTTGTTATGGGAGACATAAATGTTAATAGTCTGAAAAAAGACAGGGAGAATGATATGCTTAATGACACCCTAAGCAGCCACAACATCACTAGACTACCACTCCCTCCAACACGAGTTACCCCAACATCCAAGACATCTATAGATTTCATCTGTACAAATATGGTCTCGGATGAAATAACTACTAACGTGATCCATGCTGGAATTTCTGACCACTCAGCTCAAATCTGTGAAATAACACACACAACAACTCTACCAAAACAACAAAGTACAATGCGCAGAATATTAAACCAAAGAAACCTTAACTTACTAAAGGTTCAGTTGGAAAATGAAGACTGGCAAAATGTACACAACACAGACTCAGCAGAAACAGCATACAAAAATCTTCTGTCAACAGTGGTAATCAACCTGAACTCAACCTGCCCTAGAAAAAATGTCCGCCCTAGGAGGAGGAAGGTGATGGTTTTTGCTGACGAAGAAACAAATTGCCTGAAACAAAACTATTTACAATGTCTTCAAAAATATGAACTCACTGGAGCGCTATCAGATAAAAATAAAATGAGCAAGGCAAAGAAAGATTATGATATGAGGCTGAAATCAGTAAAGCGCCAAGCATCAGCTGATCACATAGCAAACGCTGCAAATAAATCAAAGGCATTGTGGCAGGTCATAAATAGTGAGAGGAAGGACAATCAACCAAAAATATCAGAACCAAAAATTACTATAGGACAGGAAATCGTCACTAACCCCCACACAATTGCTAATCACTTTAACCAGTTTTTCACCAATATTGCAGAAATCACCCTAAAAAACCAGCCAAAAGTCACAAAACAACCTGCACCTCCACAAACCTCAGGTAATGATTTAACACAGCTACCTTTCACTGATGAACAAGAAATTGAAGAGATCATCGATAATCTTAAACCCAAAACCTCGTCAGGATTAGATGAAATTTCAGCAAAGATGCTGAAACACTGTAAGAAAGCTTTAACTCCACCACTAGTCAAAGTAACAAACTTATCCCTCGCTTATGGCCACTTTCCAGCCGCACTTAAACAAAGTAAAGTATACCCCAAGCTAAAAAGTGGAAACCAGACTGAAGCCAAAAACTACAGACCCATATCGTTAATCTCAACCTTCTCCAAAGTAATTGAGAAAATAGTTTTAAAAAGACTAATGGACCACTGTGAACATAACAGCCTGTTAACAGAAAGCCAACATGGCTTCATCAAGGGAAGATCCACAACATCTGCCATAATCAAACTTGCGGAATTCATCATTGATAGCTTGGAAGAAAAAAATCTGGTTACTGGAATTATGCTGGATTTCAGCAAAGCTTTTGATTGCTTGGGACACGAACTGATCCTCAACAAACTTGAACAGCTTGGTGTGAAAGGCCAAGCCCACGCATGGTTCAAGAGTTATTTGGAAGGAAGAAGTCAGGTTGTTGACATTCAAGACACACAAAAAAACATACGCCAAGAAGTAAGATCAGACCCTTTACCCATTACAAGGGGTGTACCTCAGGGGTCGGTATTGGGACCAGTCCTATTCATTCTCCTGACAAATGACATGCCACAATATCTAGGAATGCACTGTACTCCCCTAATGTACGCTGATGATACGACACTTCTAGTCTCCGAGTCATCACCAAACAATGTGGCCATCAACTCTTACATAGCACTGAATAAGGCATATCAATACTGTCATGAAAACGACTTAGTTGTAAACGCTGAAAAAACCAAACAATTAGCTTTTGGGAGAAGACAGGAGGAAGTCCCAGAACTACCAGAAGTATCAATGGAAAGCCAGACCAAATTCCTAGGAATGACTATCGACAATGCACTATCCTGGAACAATCATGTTGACGCACTCTCCAAAAAATTGAACTCCTGCTTGTACATTTTAAAAAGAGTAAACCTCGTCAGTGATGATGCCACAACAAAAACTGCCTACCATGCATTGTTCGAGTCTCACTTACGATATGGCCTTGCAGTTTGGGGAGGCACAACAGCAGGAAACCTTAATCGAATTCTACTTTTCCAGAAGAGAGCAATCAGGATTATGGCCGGCCTTGGCCCAAGGGAGAGCTGCAGAAAGGTCTTCAAAACTACAAATGTGTTAACAATCATCGGCCTATACATAAAAGAAGTCATATTATATGTAACGATCGAACAGCTTCAACGAGGCCTTGATATACACACAAACAACACTCGTCATGCATCAAACTTTCACCTCCCTCTACATCACACTGCATCATATGAGAGGAAACCATCCTATATGGGGAGGAAACTCTTTAACCTCCTACCAGAAGATCTAAAAATGCTGAACGTGAAGAAGTTGAAGACAGCCCTGACCAACTGGCTCATCGACCGACCATTTTACTCCATTGATGAGTTCCTGGACTGGAGGAAGAATGAAGAACACATTCACTGAAGGAAAATACCTATATAAAATTGACGCCATTGCATTTCTCGATGTTGTGTTAATAAAGAATTTGTCTATTGTCTATTGTCTATTGTCTAAGGTTAAGACTAAAGATGATAGACATTTACGTGTATATACAAATTTACTATTGTAATGAAATTTAAACCATTCAAACATAGTATTACCATAAGCACTGTACAATAACTTTAAGAACTAATTTGTTTCAATTTGACATTTTAAGATGACAATTAATAAAAAGTTTATCATTTCTTCCAACCACATAGGAAGTTGTATTTTTAAAGTAAGCTAAATTACTCCTCAAGCTTAGTTCAAACCCTTGTAACCAAAAATCAAATTTTACTAACCAAATTTATAAGTAAATTAAAAAAAGTGATTCCTCTTACCTCTTATGACTTTCACATCTTCTCCTAATTCTAGTTACTATTTCTTTACGCCTTTGAATGAGTTTTTGTTTGGTATCTTCAACAGTTTCCAGTTCTGGGGCATAACAAACGTGCAACACACCTCCATAGAAAGCTCTTTCATCCAGCTGTTTCTTTGCATACCTATTTAATCAACAAGATTCTTTGTTTTAGGTTTGCTGTTGACAATGGATGATTTGAAAGGAGAATAGGATTTAGGACATTTGCCATTGTTTTATGTTACGAAAACAGAACACTCCATTTTGAGGATTGAAATCTGCCCTATTTCTAAGGTATAAAAATCCTACTCTTTTATAGTTTACAAAAATTTATAGTTTTACTAGCAGTTACCCGCGGATCGCACACAATTTCCTGTTGAAAACAGGGCACTATACTAACGCATATAACGTATGATATAACATTTCAAACGCTCCTGAGATAATTAATAGTCACTCAAAGCTATTCCAATCTCCTGATCCATTTTAGATTTAAGTTTTTTTAAAACAGTGTTTTTGGACCCTGAAGACTTAGAGTAAAACAGTTTTTATTTGAATTTCCCTCCAACATTCCATGATAATTTATTAAATTGCCTCGACGATTTGAGTAACAATTGGTCTATTTTAGGCCAGTGTGGAGGAATCGTTAAACCAAAGACAATAGCAATTAATGATATAATGCACAGTAATGGTGATATAGTGCATAATGATATACAGCATTCTGTGCAGTTTAGGAATGGAATTAAGCTTATCTTAGATATATATATATATATATATATATATATATATATATATATATATATATATAATGTTGTGTCCATATTATTTTTATGCTTACTTTATGCTTTCAAGAATATAAATAGCAATACTTTTCAAATGGTAATTAAATTAATTGAACATATGATTGTGTTGTAATATTATAATGTTTACATAGAACAGTTGATTATGACAGCTTCTTTTAATAAATAAAATGTATTTGCTGCAATGCATTTCTTATGGAAATTTTCACAACTTGATCACCAGCCCTGATGTCGTAGTGAAAAGTCCTTCGTTGATATATAATTTAGGACACTTCCTTTACATAGATAAGTCTCGATAAACTAATTTGGTTATAAAGAATCAGGTTCCGTCTCCTTAATTAATAATTTTATAATCCAATTTTATAAAAAATTAATAATCCAAAAGTATAACTCTGTTTAAGAAGGGTGATAGAATGTGTATTGATAACTATAGGAGCATAACAATTGTATCAGTATTTTCAAAAATTGTAGAAACTTGCGTTAAAAAACAACTATTAGATTATTTTGATAAATATCAAATTCTTTCATGTAGCCAGTTTGGTTTTCGTCCAGGATACTCTACAGTTAAGGCCCTAGATATTGCTGTGACAAAGATTTTAAGGAGCTTTGAGGATCATGAACTTGTGGGAATGACCCTTTTAGACCTAAGCAAGGCCTTCAATAGAATTTCTCATGGTGTTCTTTTGAAAAAGCTTGAATATTACGGAATAAATAACGAGCAATTACAATTTTTTCAGACGTATCTGTGTGGCATATTGCACATGGTATCGGTTGGAAATCAGATTTCATCTGCTAAGGAGGTTCTTGCTGGAGTTCCACAGGGTTCTGTCCTAGGTCCTTTGCTATTTGTACTATATACTAATGACTTGCCTGTTAATTTAGATTGTGATACCATACTGTACGCAGACGACACCTCTATCTTAGTAAATGGAAATTGTTTAAATAAAGTGCTCAATCAAACTAATAGAGTAATTAACACAGCCAATGTATGGTTTGATTCTAACTATCTTAAAATAAATGAAAGTAAAACGGAACATATAGTGTTTACTTTGAGACAAATGCAGATAGATAGTAAAATGACAAAGCCAATAAAACTCTTAGGTGTCACTATTGATCAGAAGCTTTTATGGGAGGATCATACAAACAACTTAATCTCAAAATTGGCACGTGTTTGTTTTTTATTGAGAAAGTTAAAGACCTGTGTAAGCCAAGAGTTGATGAAAATGTCATATTTTAGTTTTTTTCATGCTCATTTATTGTATTCAAATATTTTGTGGGGAAGTAGTACTGGTGCGGAAAGAGTTTTTTTTATGGCAAAAAAAGGCAATAAGAATCCTTTTTGGTTTAGGGTTTAGGAGTAGTTGTAAGGCTTATTTTTCTACTCATAATATAATGACTGTACCCTGCATTTTCATTTTTCAAAATTTAATTTATGTAAAAGAGAATATTAATGACTTCCTCTGTTTTAATGGTATCCATAGTTATCAAACAAGAAATGTAAACAACTTAGTCCTGCCTATTCCTAGACTAGAAAAATATGCAAAGAGTCATAAATATTTACAAATAAATTTTTTTAACAAACTCCCTGAATCATGGAGATTATTAGATTTTAATTCATTTAAGAGGCAGGTTTCTAGTTGGCTGTCAAGTCGTGCATTTTACTCCATAAGAGAATTTTTAGAATATAATATTAGTGACAGTTAAATGTGGGTATTTAAAAATTTTTATGTAATGTAGTATTGTATTATATTAGTATTGGTGTTTGTGTTATTTATTGCACATAATATGTTATTTTATGTATCTTTAAATTAGCAAGCTGTGATATTTTATTGTTGGAACTGACGAAGCCTATTGTAATTTTGTATTACTTAATGGTCAATAAAGATCTTGATTCTTGATTCTTAATTAAATTCACTTTCAGAAGTCAGAAGTCAGCATGCTTTATTCATGAACTTTAAGTACAGAATTTGCGTCATAAATTAATAAAAAACAACATATACTATCAATAACAATAGTAAATAGAATGGTGAAAAATGTTTCTTCTAGAGGATCAAAATTCCTGTGATTGTCGCCATCCGTAAAACTCAGTCATGGAGTAAAATGGGTGGTCAAGAAGCCAGTTCTTCAGCAAGTGACGAAACTGTTGAATGCTTGCAGTCTTCAGCTCTGGAGGAAGGACATTCCACATTCTGGCACCTGCATAGCTGGGTTTCTTCTCAGTCATTGTGCGATGGTGTGTAGGAAGGCTGTAATTGGCTGACTGTCTTGTGCTGTAGTCATGAATCTGAGCTGCGGTTCTTATGGGGCTTAATGATTTTAGATGTGAGTATGTTACAACTTCCAAGATATACAGATTTACTACAGTCAGGATTTTTAGGTCTTTGTATTTGCTTCTGCAAGTTTCTCTTGACTGGAGATCTCCAAGTATTCTTATAGCACGTTTTTGGAGCAAGAGCACTCGTTCTAGATTACCCCTTGTAGTTGCTCCCCATACTTCAATACCATAGCGTAAATGGGTCTCGAACAGGCTATAATAGGCGATCTTGGCTGTATCCACGTCACAGATGTTCTTAATCCTGCGAATTACAAACAGGCTTACACTTAGCTTGTTGCACAGGAGATCGATGTGGGGGGTCCAGGAGAGGCTTTCATCAATTGTTACTCCCAAGTATTTGGCAACAGTAACTTCTTCAAGGTCAGGTAACTTGCCTACAGCCTCTCTGTGCTTGCCTAAAATAAGTTGCTTAGTTTTTGTCTCATTTACAACGAGGTCGTTCCTATGGCAATACTGAATTGCCATGTTAAGAGCAATATAAGAGGTCACTTCAAGATGTTTTGGATTATTGTTGCCCAAAAGCAATACAGTGTCATCTGCATACATTAGTGATCTGCAATAGTCTTTTAGATATCTTGGAAAGTCATTGGTAAATAAAATGAAAAGTACTGGACCCAGTACAGACCCTTGAGGAACTCCCCGTGTGATGCTTTTTGGTTCAGATTTGATTTGTTGCATAATCCCCTTGCTATTATGCATAAGTTCAACCATTTGGCACCGCCCTGTCAGGTAACTGTGAAACCAGTTATAGGCAGTCCCTGTTACACCTATCGCACTAAGCTTAGCCATGAGGTGTTCGTGGCTGAGGCAATCGAAAGCCTTGCTATAATCTAGTAGAATAGCAGTGGTGGTGTTGCCATCTTCAAGTTCATCAATAAGGAATTCTACCAGACAGATTAGGGCGGTGGTTGTTGACTTGCCTTTCAGAAATCCATGTTGCTGGGTTGTAAGGAGTTCATTTGTCGTTACATGGTCTATGAGTCTGGTTAGTGTCAGTTTTTCAATTATTTTAGAGAATGTTGGAACTAGAGAAATCGGTCGATAATTTGAGGCTTGGGTTGGGGATCCCTGTTTGAACAATGGGTAGACTTTGGCCATTTTTAGAGCAGATGGGAAGTTTCCAGACAAAAAAGATTTGTTTACTATGTCTACTATGGGGTCAATTAGCTCTTCTTTACAAGTTTTTAAAAGCTTTGCTGAGATTCCATCATAGCCTGATGAAGTTTTTGGTTTCAGACTATCCATAACTCGAGACACCTCCTGTCTGGTTGTTTGGTAGAGGTCTAATACAGGAATATCTGGATTTTCAACTGGTAGTAACATTGCTTGGCCAGTAGTTTGTCCATTATTATGGATTGTGTCATCAGCTATGTTGACAAAAAAGTTGTTCATATAGTCTGCCATCTTTATTGGGTCAGATGAGAGTGTACCTTGTATGTCAAGTTCAGTCGGGAGGTTTATTTTTTCTTTAGGTTTTCTTTCCGAGTTGATTACCCTCCATAAAGCTTTTGTCTTATTATCAGCTTCGGCCACAGCGTTTTTTGTGGCCTGTTGTCTAAGTAGTCTTAAGGGGAGTCGGAACGCAAAAAAATAAAATTTATACAATTTTTTTTTATTTTTTATTTTGATTTGTTAGTTTATTCCCTTTAAAAAAATATAACTCTCACAGTTGTATCTTATTCCTAAGTTTCAAAATTAAATAAAAACTAGAGGTATGTCAGCTGTTTTTGGTCGGAAAACGCGTTGAGAAAGCTGACCACTTCTTTCAGCACATTGTATAGTGCACACTTCTCTATACACAGAGAAGTTTTAACCTCTATGACTTGATTCTTACTCTGTGTTACCTCTAATGTTACTTCACATATGATTTTCCTATTAGCCTATGTTTGTTGTGAAATAAATAAATAAAAATAAAATTAGGTGACGGTAAGGTGCTTGGGGGAAAGAAAAGACTAACAGACGCCCAAATAGACAAATTACAAACATATTATGGCCTTGCAATAAGAAGAGGTGTAAAGAATGTAGAAGAAATTAAGAAAAATATTCGGGCCACCTACTTTCATAAACTCTCCACTAATGAAAATCCTCAACACGGTTTGTGTCCGAAAGGCGTAGACTCGTGGTGTGGTTATGAGAAGGCTAAGGCTCAAGGTACAGTTTATGACCACAAAGATAGCCTACCTGAAGAGATAATGTTAGAAATAAAATACATCTACAGGGCACTAACAAATTCTGAGTTGTTAAAATAATGTTTACACGGACATACGCAGAATCCAAACGAGAGCTTCAACAATGTGGTATGGGCCAAAATTCCAAAACGGGTAAGGCTGGATACGTTGAAACTTGGTGTATATGATGCTGTCACTTCGTTCAATGATAGAAATAGTGGCAAACTTGAAGTTTTCCAGAAGCTTGGACTAAGTTTATGTGATAGGTCAGTGAGTGCTTTGCGCGGAATTGATGAATTGCGACAGAGGAAAAGTGAGAAAGCTGCGGAAGGAATAACGAAAGAAGCCAGACAAGAAAGAAGAAAAAGAAGAATGGTTCAAAATGAAAAGTATGATGAAGCAGATGGACCCCAGTATGGCCCAGGACTTTTATAAGGTAGACCTAGAGCCTCATTTAGTCTTGTTTTCACAATAAATGCGATTTCCGGAAAGTTAGCATTTTTCTCATAAAGGTACATTTTTCTCAGGAAGTATTCAAGATACAGTACTGATATTTTTTGCACGTAATCTATAGGCTATTGCCAACAATCAGACCCAATTTCATGCAATTTGCAATCTTAGTTTTGCTGCTATAAAACTTTTACCAAACGATTACGTGAGTTTTTAAATTGATTTGGAAAAAAAAATTTTTCACTAGGAAAAACTTTTTGAAAATTATCCAAGTTGGGTCTGATTACACAAAATAAGGTAATAAACAAATGTTGAAAAAATTATGACTGTAGCCTAAGTACTTTCTGATAAAAATGTACCTTTGTTAACATGGGGAAGATGGGCGTTCCGACTTTCATATAAGTCATATTCCTTTTTTATCGCTGATGCATTTCTCTTATGCTCTTCACTACCTGTTGCATTGTATTGGTCTTGGGCCTTAACCAGCATTCCTTTTAGGTGAATTGTTGTAGGGTCATTTAACATTAATTTACTTCGCTTTGGCATTGTTCTTGATTTAACCATCGGACAAGCCTCGTTCATTACATCAGTCAGTATCTGAAGAAATCTGTTGTAGGCATCGTTAACCTCCAGAGAACTGTAGACTTCTGTCCAGTCTTGTTGGCCGAGACATGTTTTGAGCTTATAAAGATTTCTGTTGTTTATGTGCCTACGCTCCATGGTAGAAGGTGCCTGGAGTTTTGTGCTGTTCAGCTTTAGTGTGCATAGTTGGCCTGTGTGATCGGAAATTCCTGTGTTAATGACATGAACATCAAGCTCCTCTTGTGGGAGGTTTGTGCAAACACAGTCAATGGAGGTTCTTGAAGTTGGTGTAATCCTTGTGGGTGGTAAATCGAGTCTCTCCATATCATGGCTTTTTAGGATGTCTTGCATTAGGATGTAGTCATGCTTTTTATCTAGTGAATCTATGTTAATGTCGCCCATGAAGATGACACGATGCTTTTCGGACTGTATTTTTTGAAGGATCTGAGCTATGATTTCCAGGCCTTGAATCAAGTTTCTGTTTGTTCTGTACACACCTATAATGAAGGTGGTAATTTTTCCTATTTTGATTTTAATGACTGCCACTTCACACAATAGCTCAATGCACTGGTCATGAACATTTATTGCTTCAATTTTCTCCTGAAGCAACTCTTTTGCATAGATGGCAACACCTCCTTTTAAGAAAGTTGTCCTGCTGAATTCTGCTACTAATTTGTAGCCGATCAGTCTTGTGTTTAGCAGGACCTCTCTTTTTAGTCCATGTTCTGTTATGATGACTAAGTCAGGGTTTGTTGTGTCTAGAAGGGCATTCATCTTGTCAATTTTGTTAGAAATTCGATCTACGTTCTGATGTAGCACGGTGAGAGTTTTGCTACTTGAAAGCCTATTGTTTTTCTTTTGTAAAATTTTGTTTTGAATCGTTTCAATATGGGGTAAGTTTTGTCTAAAAAACTACTTTTTTCCACTAAAGGGGTTGTTTCGTTGAATTCAGAGCTATTGGCAAGATCGCCCTGCAGTAAGGTAGGCTTAAGTGTGGTGCAGGATTCCCTCCAGTTTGTTATTAAGTCCTTGTAGAAGTCTATGTGCTTTATAAAAAACTCCTCATGACTTTCATTTTGTAATCTTTTAAAAGTATTCATTGGTGGGGTTTTGCTGAGCACAGAGCCTCTTTCAGGGATTTTATAGGCCTTATTGTCTGATGGAATAGGATTTTTAGGTTGATGATTTAGACTTAAACTCAGAGATTGTCTGTCTTTCCCAGTCTCAACTTCATCCAGTTTGTTGGTCGGAGTTTGTCTGTCTCTCCCAGTGTCATGTTTATCAAATTCATCATCACTTGCTATTATAGACAGTTTTTTTTGTCGGGGTTTGACTGATTCCTCCAGTCAATTCTGTTGCCTGTGGAGTTGTCAAGAGGCTAGAGCTCCTTGTCAAAGCTGTTATAGACAGTTTTTTTGTTGGGGTTTGGCTGATTCCCCCTGTTGATTCTGTTGCCTGTGGAGTTGTCGAGAGGTTGAAAATTCTAGTCTGAGCTGTTGTAGACAGTTTTTTTGTCGGGGTTTGACTGATTCCCCCAGTTAATTCAGTAGGCTTTGGAGTTGTCGAGAGGCTGGAGTCTCCTGTCAATGATGTTTTGGACCCTGGGTCCTCTGTCATTAGAGGTATCGTGATGGCTATGTTTTTTAAATTTCTATTAAGTTCTGTAATGGATTGCACCATCTGGTCCTGTTTCTCTTTAATGAGATCCAGATCTAGGAGGAGGGTAACATTTGTTGGAGGTGAGTTTATATGAATAGTTTGGGTTCCAACATCTACAGAGGTTTTTATAACATTAGTGTGACTTTTTTCTGCTGAATGTTTAAGTTTGGCAATTAATTTTTCTTGTTCATTGATTTTAAGTGAGTAGTTAGTGAGAATTTCAGATTGTTTAATGTCATGTTCCTCAAAAATTGTTTGGACATCAATTTTATCTTGTTTAGACTTACTAAGTTGCTGTTCCAATTCTTCCATTTGACTTAGTAGAGTTTCAATTTTTTGTTCATATTTATTCTCCCTTGTAGTGAGTTCTTCAATTTTTGCTTCCATACAGAGTAAGTTAGTTTTGAGTACAGTTACTTGGCAATTCAAATTATTGTTATTTCTCTTGAGATCAATATTTTCTTGTAATAAAAAAGATCCGGCTTCGGCAGCTAGTGTCAGGGATGTTTCTAAATCCTGTTCTTCCAATTTTCCATGGTCCTGCAGTTTTGTCTTCATTTTTTCTAACTTAAAATCTACAAGAGAGGAGTTCAAGATATCTGGAGAGCTATTTTGAATATTACTACTTCCAAGTCCTTGAATCGGACTACTAAGGATGTCACAATTTGATGAAGTTGAGTCATTAATTTCTACTGTAGGACACAGTTGTTGGTTACCTCTACACAGAGTGCATTTCCATAAGTCAATTTCGTCAGCACCCCATTTTTTCAAGTTCTTCTCAAGTATGTTCTGACATCCTGCATGATACCATTTTTGACATTGACCAGTGCATTTTATTCCTGAAAACCTAACACCAATGTCACAGGTGCCACACGGGTATTTTGGAGGCATTTTCCCAGAAAAGTATGAAAAATTGTGTAATTTAATATAGGCTTTCCAATTGTGGTTTAATTGTCAGAGTATAAATGAATGAATTACTGTATATTATTTGATTTAGATGTGCTTTCTCATTTCAAATACCAATGTAGAGTTTGCCTTGTGCTCCAATCAAGAAAATATATACCAACGGAAACCAATTAAACTTGGGATTTGCATGTTGATCAAGTTGTTAAAAAATTACCTCCGGTTTATTTATAATTTACAAAATGTCTAAAATTTGCTCAAGTGATACTTTAAGACTCCTTTACTTTGCTTATGTAAACACTGGAATTGCGTTTGGCTTAAGCATTTACGGAGCCACATCAAAATTTAATTTAAATAGGATAATAATACTACAAAAAAGGTGTATTTGTATTATTTTGGACCTTGATTGGAATAATAGTCAAAAATAAATTTTCTAGTATGGGTATCATGACAGTTTATAGCCATTACATGTACCAAGCTATTCTCTACACTAATAAATTAATTAAAGCTAACAAACTACCTTTATTAGGAAGCAATCACTGTTATAATACTAGACAAAAGGGCAATATAGTAACTGAATCAATTACAAACAATACACAATTATAGTATAATCCTTAGTAAGAATATAATATTGTTATTTTACTGTAAATGCTTGACAACATTCATGTACTTTTTATCTACTAACATGAATAAAGATATTTCAGTTAAGTTCAATTCAATTTATTTTAAATACAAACATCTACATAATAGCTTACTAAAAATATAATAAACTTTCTATTATGATACTGCTCTACTGACATAATGGTACATTTGTTTGCTTACAATTCATGTTAGTATAAATACTATTGTGTATATTTTTTGCCTGCAACGTGCAAAGCGGGATAACTCGCTGTTTCTTGTTACTACACTTTAAACTGATTTTAATTCCCCGAAATTCCGACAGAATGTACGAGAGTGTTTGTTTGGTCTTCCATTGTGATGTTAATGGAGTGTGACTCATTCAGCCCGCTGTTTCTACGCTCGAAGCAGTTAAACTCGCTTGTGAAACAGAAACAGAACAGCTGAACATGCATTGTTTGTTTACTACCTTTGTTATAACCATAAAATATATTTTTATATATTAGGTGACAAACATATTCAATACAAAAATAAAATTTTAAAACAAATTTTAGAAAATAGAGCTAAATAGCAAGTTTTAAAATTTACTATTTAGTGTACCAAGGGTAATATCAAGTTTTAACATTTCCTATACTTTTACAAAGTGATGACCCAAGAGCTGCCAGAGTACAGGGCAGAACATAGGTAATAGTGATGGCCTAAGAAGTACCAAGAATTAAACTAAAATCTTAAGTCAAGTTAAAATTCATGTACATTGTAAAACTTTATCCATTTATGGCAATAAAGAATTAGCAAATATATATATATATATATATATATATATATATATATATATATATATATATATATATATATATATATATATATTAAGTTGCACCAGTATTTATATTCATACTACACAAACAATCAACATTAATAGATAGTGTTTATTTCTACTAATTTATTATTTTCAGATCATATAATGGTGATAGTAATCATAATTTAACTTTCATTTTACAATGATATGGTTAAAATGAATTCTTACCTAGCAGACTGTATTCTTGCATACTGCACATGATATGTTTCCACGAATGATTCCTCAGTCTCATAATTAGGAACTTGGACACATCTGGTGACATCTCCGAAGCGGTTGCAAAGCGTACACAGCTCGGAGTGTAGCTTAATAGCAGGAACTCTGCTTATTATCAGATGAACTGATTCATCACACACTGTGTACACCTAGTAAAGCTATTTAATTAAGGGAAATCTTGTATATTTTTTATTCATTTTAACATGTATTTCATTTAATGAACATGATATCATTCACAATAATGCCTGATAAGAACTGAGCTGACTTGAAGAAGATAATCTGTCATATCATCTATTGTTTTAAGTAAACAATTTTAAACAAGAGCAATCATTAGTTTATCTTTAGATCCAAAATCTTTAGATTTGAAAATTTTACTTATGGATTTCAAAGCAAAATATTATGCTAAAACATAAAACACAAGTACTTTAAACAACATATGTGACACATCAAATTTTGGATCTTACAACCATAAATTAATTTTGTCATACATTTTTGGTGAGCCACTAGTAAAAAATTATGAGCTCAAAATATCCTCTCAGAACTTGAAAATATTGGTAACAATTTATTGACAAATGATTTTTGGAAATAAGTACATTAAATAAGGACCAGCTCATTTACTTCAAATAAATTTGAAGTAAATTCAAATAAATTTTATACTGTAGTTGAGACCTGATTCATCTACGTTAAAGAGTTCATCTGTTGACTCAAAGTTTACAAGAACTCTTTAGCAGCATCATCACCGGCTGAAAGTTTTTCATCAGAAATAATAACTTGCCCTTCGCCAAAGCCAACTCTCACTTGCTGTAAGGTCATTTTCTTCACTACCCAACAATTTGTGCAACTGAATAGCTTTTTCTTTTAAAATGGGCACTGAAAGTGGAGTCCTTTAATGTCTTTCCTGGAAATACCCATACAGCATCATCATAGAGTTGAATAATTTTTGTTAATGCGTTTCTGGTTTTTATAGCATGTTCATTTTCTACTGTTATTGAATAAGCTTCAAGATATTTTCAGTGTTTAGTGGTTATTACACCAACACCCATTTCAAAACAAAACACACAGTTTATGTTCATTCAAAATAAGTAAAATAAGCAACATTCACTTCCACTAATGTAAAAAAAAAAAAAAAAAAAAAAAAAAACCACTACATAAAACAACAATGTACACTAAACTGGTCAGCATATATCTGTCAATTAATCAATAAAATGAGCATGACTCAGACAAGGAAAAGAAGTGCAGATGTCTGCTTGTTGAGACAGAAAGACACAAATTAACAACAGATAATGCTGACATGCCAGTGGGAGAGTCAGGTGATCCTAGGTCACATAATCAAGCTCCTAGTGTATATAATTGTAAATTTTTTAATTATGGTAGTTTTGGATTCTAATGGTAATGATCTGAAAATATGCAAATATCTCAAGGTAATTCTGTCATGCCGGTGATTGCAATAGACACATTTCTATGAAATCTACCTAATATTGACAGAAAGTAATTTATTGTAGAAGTATTTTAGTAAAAAAATGGAAACTGGTAGAAACTCATTGTTAATATTGTGTTCTGTGTATGTAGAAGATATTACGAAATACACTGAAGTTAAGAATAGTGCCAACTGTTTGTGAGGACCAAAGTAATATTCACAATGAAAAGTTAAGTAGGCTACCGCCTGTGGTTACTGACGACCTTATCGAGCAAACCAAATCGAAAGTTCACAATAAGAGATCTTTCAAAGCATATTCCAAAGATATCAAGAAATATATTGAACAAAATAGTGACTGAGAAACTACAATATGGGGCCATCCCTTAGTAACATAACGCAAAAATCTGACTTTTCAGACCTTCCCTCCCCCCTTTGTAACCGACTTGTAACAGTAACAAAAAACCTCCAATAATTATGTAATGCTGCCACCAACAACCCCCCAATTTATATTACTTAAAAATTGTGATATAATGAAAACAATTTTAAACTCCAAAGTAAAACGTGCTAAATTGTTTGTACGATGTGGTGAAGTTTTAAACTGCATAACTCAGCCCAACATTCTGCCTTTTATTTTTATTGCTATATTCCTTCAATATAGCAATAAAATCATACAGAGCTAGACATTAATCCACAATAAACTTGTCTGTATGAAAAATAATAATGTTATGACGAAACAACTTCAACCTTCGGTCCAATCCTAAAGCGCCTGGATTCTGCATGGAATGTTGCACAACATCGTTTTGCTAGAATTCGGCTTATATAGTCAAGTACGCGGACTTTCAGCTCACAGAATTTTACATGTCATTTGGCATAAATTCCACCTCTCTGCTTGTTAATGCGTCTGTTGATATGAAAATTTCTGTTCATATAGTATGCACCATAAGGTAACATAGGTCCTGATAGCAGGCTTTTCTGCTGTTAACTTGTGTGAATGAGAGATACGGTTTCTCCAAACAAAGTTTTATCAAACACTCTGAATATTTGGCTTAAATGTTAAACATTCGTAAATTTGTACTTGGTAAAATACTTGACACAAAGAGAGTTAAACAAAATGCTTTACCATTTAGGGAAGCATTTAAATGGAGGATTCAGACTTTCTTCGGTTTGCTTATAAGGGAGGGAAATATAATACCATTTTAAATCGTTGAGGAGAACCAGGCAAATTTTGTGATTGAATTCAAGCAATTAATAATCTAGGTTTAATAGTTATGTAATGTAATGCCCAACCCTCACATCTTCCCCGTAACGGTGCATTATGCTGCCGAAACCCCTCCCCCCCTCCACTCTTGGAGTGTTATGTAATTTAGGAAGGACCCCTATTCTAAGTATTGTGCCATATGGAAACAAAAACTCTTGACTGATGAACTCTAAACAAAGACATTAATAGGATCAGCTCAGAAGTTTCTTACCTTGTATCATGAACAATGTGATGGATTTCTTAATAACATAGCTACTGGTGATAAAACATGGGTTTCTTATGTCAATGTCAAACAAAAATACAATCAATGGAATGGAGTCACACCTCATCGAGAACGACTGTGATCAGTTGTGCATAACCGGAAGAATTTTATTCACTACGTATTGAAAAGCTAGTGCCTAGATACAATGGGTGCTTCAATGTAAAAATATTAACTATGTTGAATAGTTAATAGTTTAAAACAGTTACTCTTCCAACTGTATATAATATAAAAACTACAAAAGATACATATTATATATTACAGCAACCTACTTTCCAAACAACTCTAGTATATGAATGATATTGCAAGGTGAATATAATGTTATGAACACATGTGTTTGATAACATTATAAAATATTTTAAACTATTAAATCAATATGGTGAATATGGTTGGAATGATATTATTTTTGTATATATTAATTTTTATATGTTGTGTTTAATATTGTGTTAACATATAATAAAGCTAGAGATGTATCATAGTTTAACACAATGACTGGGGCGGACGCATGTTACTACTTTCCCGGTTGTATTAATGCTGGTAGAGGACTGGCGTCGCAGTGAAGGTGATAAAAAAACATGGTCCTGTAATCTTGATTGGATTTAATAAAAAGAAATAAGGGGATAATAGTACTTCTAATATTCTAAATTCTAATATTATTCTTATTTGGAATTACAATTTTAATTTAACACCCAATTCTCAATACTAATGTCGCTCTGTGGTTACAAATAGACTGATATTATAAGTAACTTACTTGTTATAGACACCAAATATGTAGTTGAAAAAAAGCCTTGTTTTAAAGTAGTTTTTATTTGTTATGTCTAGAAACAATAATCAGAGAAATATTGAAATAGTTATAAAAATTGGATTTGTAAAGTTTCAGAAACAAAAACAATGTTATGCTACATGAAAACAATTAAAAGCCAATGATGGGCTCCTGGCATTTTTGTTAAGTTCATGAAAAGCCTGGAATGAGCACTATTTTTTGAGTATGAACTTTATTTTTCCACTATTATTTTTTTAACAAAATGCAACTTATATTAAGAGAATAAGATAAAGAGAAATTAAATAACTTATAAACAAATGCAAATCTAGGCTGTTGTGTTATAGTCAGGATACTTTTACACCACACCTTCACTGCAGTCAGCTTCCCTCCTTGTCTATAGGAAGGCCTTGTCATACAAAGACTCTGTTGCTCGTGGTGATTCTGTTTGACAATATCCATAGTTCACTGTGATAGATAACAAATCTGTAACATTAGAAAAATCATGACTTTTTTATCTTACATGCAAGATTTTTGCATACCATGCATTTTAGAAAGAACCACAGCAGACATACTGCGGTTCTTAAAATAGTATAAACCTTAAAGTTAGGTGCATTACTGTTAGTCCAATAAACTACTAATGCATTTTATGAAATTTAAAAAATTTTTCAAAAATTTTATCAATACATGTTTTTAAATTTAATTTTTAAAAGTATTTTCCTTTTGAAAAAGCAACACGTGTTGTGAAGTAGATAAAGTAAACATTTACCAACACTGCTATTCTATACACTTTTATAGTACTTTGGTATCTATGAGGTTAAAGGCAGACCCGGAAAATCACGAATTTGATGTTATAAATGTATTCTGCTCATCCTCCTGAACAAAAAATATATATGGTTTTAGGGGGTGCAAATGACATCATGGTTTTAGGGGGTATATTCATAAATAGTTAAGTTTTTAATATTTTAATGCCCTGTTTGTGTGCTGTGTGTTGAAAACTGTGTACAATGTTATCTGAGTGCTTCGGGACTGTGGTCAAGTGCTTCACAAGATATCAAGTACTGTAGTTCGGATCAAGTGAGTGCTTGTCAATCATCGTTCAACCATCCACTAGTTCAACAAACCGTAGTGAATAGTGTGTTTCTGAGTGTCTTTCAGGCATGTTAGGAGTTTACGTTTTGACCGAAACGAGATTATTTCCTTTAAGTGATAAGTGTTCTCTATTACTGTCCATTTATATATTAATATTGGGTTTTTGTATGATTCATTAAGTTTTTTACACTTTGCATAAATTTCTTTGCATTACTTTTCAATTTAAATTTCTGATCAGCCCCTATAGAGTTTGATATTTTACTGATAGGTACTATCTCGAGGGATATTTTTTTTTCATTGACATCAGCGCGGGTAGCCGGTGTCACAGCCCGTGCTGATGGTCGGAGGCACTCGTCTCAACCCGATAACAACTAATTCATTTGTAGCTCGAAATTAAGAAAAACATCCTTCATTTGGGTCCAAATTCTGCTCATTTCAGTATTATTTTTAATCTACGTTTCAAAAGATGGCGGCGCGTCATCACAAGGTTGAATTACATCAAAAAAGGTCACGTGACATCCGACACCAGGGTACAACATGGAAATATTGCTCCACACATGAAAATTAATTCCATTAGAAATAACAAAGTTGTAGAACTACTAGCATTAAACTACAAATCGCTTGCATTAAAGGGGAAAATGGCCATCGATGGAGTGCTGAGCTGCCTTCTCAGGGACGAACATCTAAAAGAAATATTGTGGTAAGAACACCAGGAAATAAAGGTGAGGCCAAAAATATAGTTACAGAGCTAGATGCTTGGAATATACTGTTTACTAAAGAAATGGTTGAAATGATTGCATTCAAAAAGCAAATTATTCAATAGGCTCATTTTATTTGGTAAAAACTATTTGTAACCAAGTATATGCTTTGTTTGGCTTACTTTACACAGCTGGTGTTTTGAAAGCAGGGCACTTGAGATCTCGTGAAATGTGGAATACTATGTATGGAGTGCCATTTTACAGACATATCATGTCAGAGAACAGATTAATGTTTCTGGTCAATTGCTTACGTTTCAATGACTGTTCCACACAAGACGAGGATGATCAATTTGCTTCTATTCGTGCCCTGTGGAACATTTTTATTTCCAAATTTTGCTACACACCCCATGCATATTGTACAGTAGATGAGCAACTTCTTGCCTTTCGAGGTAAGTGTCCGTTCAAGGTTTACATTCCTTCTAGGCCTGATAAAAATATGATTTAAAAACTAGTGTGCATGTGTGATAGCAAAACATATTACATGATAAACGCTACACCTTATATTGAAAAAGAAAATGGCCGAAGAGACATAAATCAACCACTCAGGTTAGTATTGTAAAAGAAATTACAGAACCTATAAATACTATAAATAGGACAGGTCGTAACATCACCGCCGATAATTGGTTTATGTCAATACCTTTAGCAGGCAGCAACTGACTGCAAGTTGTCATTAGTGGGAACATTGCGTAAAAATAAGAGAGAAATCCCACATTCATTCCTACCATCAAAAAACAAAGAAGTGCTTTCCTCGAGTTTTGCTTTTGACTAAGAAAAACTATAAATATCTGCCCTAAAAAAGGGAAAATCTGTTATCCTGCTTTCTACTATGCATGGTGATAAATCTATAATTGAAGAAATAAAAATGCCCAAAATAGTACACTTCTACAACAAAACTAAGGGAGGGGTTGACACTTTCCATCAGTTAAATCACACCCATAGTGTTGCCAGAAAAACACGTTGTTGGCTCTTAGGTTTTTTTATGGAAATTTAGATCAGGCAGGTGTTGACGCCCTAGTATTAATTTTGAAACAAACACAGTGACAAGACTGTACAACGGTAATGTTTTCTAAAAGATTTTTGTCTACAGCTAGCCAAACCATTCATGGAGGAAAGGCTAAAGAAACCTTTATCAAAGGAGCTTGCAGAGGGAATTAAAAAAGCCTTGGCATTGGACTAGAAAACCCTGCGCCATAAGTTGTGAACAACAGACCAACACAGGCAAGATGTTCAGTCTGTCCAAAGTCCAAAGCCAGAAAGACAAAAACATTCTGTGTAAAATGTAACTCAGCAATTTGCCCAGAACATAAAAATGATGTCTGCCAGTCTTGTATAAACTAACCACCTGTATAGACAAGTGTTTTTGTGACATTATATTTTTCAAAGTATTATTTGTATTAGACGTTAAATGTATTAATAAATCATACTTTGTCGATGAAGTATGTGGTTTTTTAATTGGGGTGTTGGAGCACCCCACCTGTGTGTTCATACTACTTAGGTTGTCTTTGTGTTCTATGGTTTAAGCCTAAAGTATAATTTAAATACTGCACTAAAATAGAATATTAGTTTCTTGCGAAAATACTGGTATTAACATTATTGGGATCTCTTTATATTATTAATAAATATTAAAGCTAAGCGGCCAGGTTTGCAATATGACTCGTACGTATGATAAAATAGCATGGGTAATAACTTGGCTAAATCATTTTTTTATAAAGTTCTATCTTAAAATGAATATAATTTAAGTAACATAAGTAGTGGAAAGGGTAAATATTACTGTATAAAATTTACTAATTTATGGTTAGGAAAAATAAACTTACTTTTAAACCGAAAAAAAACACAATACTGTTGATAAACAAATCGGCAATTGAATCAAAACCAGTAATAAGTGATTGAACTGAAGGTATTTCCCCCCCCCCACTCTTTTTTAAGCGTCAGCTGCTATGACAGCTTCATTGGACACTGGCTGTCTATTCCTGATCGGCCCTCCCCGGGATTTGAACCCGTGATCTCTCACTTAAACTGAAGACTAAGCTAATACGTATTTTATTTCTTACAATTTGGGATTGTTATTCATACAATGGAGCTAAACGAATTTCATTTAAAAAATGTATTGGTTTCAGTTATGCCACATTTTATGACTTCAACTTTTATTCCATAAATAATACGTTAAGAAACATGTTATTTGCAGGCAAGTATATATATATATATATATATATATATAACCTTAACTAAGGTTATTTAGCCCCATTACAAATTATTGCACATTGGTCTGGGTTGATTGCACAATTTTTTAAATTAATTAAAAAAACATTTAGTATATATATATATATATATATATATATATATATATATATATATATATATATATATACTTGCCTGCAAATAACATGTTTCTTAACGTATTATTTATGGAATAAAAGTTGAAGTCATAAAATGTGGCATAACTGAAACCAATACATTTTTTAAATGAAATTCGTTTAGCTCCATTGTATGAATAACAATCCCAAATTGTAAGAATTTGAAAAGTTTCTCTATTTAGTAAAATATCTTTTTATTTAAGAAACATTATCAACTTTTAAAGCTAAAAATCAACACTCTATTAAAAAAAATTTAATGGTAGAGTGTCCCGGCGGAGCAAGTACTTTTTGTGATTCAATGTTTATTGAAATTATATATACAAATGTTTGCAACAGGGAACATTTTTGCTTATTCCTGAAAGGGTTAACCATGAATGTGTTCCTATGTAAAACTGTGATAACAGCTGTTAACATATTGACTAATTCCTTACCACACAGAATAGTAGGTTTTAAGCCTGGTCCTTGGCAGCTCTAACATGTACTTTTTTTTAGTTTTATAAGTTGGTATGATTTTCTCTAACAGTATAATTTTGCAGATTTGCTTTCACATTCAGTAACCGGCCCGTAGGGGACGTCTTACTCTGACGTTTAAAGGTTGGCGACCTTTCGTACCCCGAGCTAGTGCCAGACACATCTCCAATCCTGGCACTTTCCCCTGTCTCATCCATAAATCCTACCTATTCCTAATTCCTCCCTTTTCCTGACTGGATCGTGCTATTGTTTGTGGGGAGTGCTTGAACTGCTACACTCTGAAAAGGTGTAGCAGAAGAGAGCTGATGTGAGCTTGCTCTGCCGAAGCAAACGGTAGTATGAATCCTGGTGCCAGCCACTTCGGTCCCTGGTCAGGAAGTGATTATTGGACAGAAATGTCGGAGATTTCTGTTGCCACGTGCGAGCCCGAGTCGTGCGTGAATTCCCGACTCGGTTAAACGAGATAACATTGGGCCCCGGGGAACTGGGGTAGGGTGCCCTGCCAAGCTTTGGCTGACAGGTTCCCGAGGGTATACCCATTCCCGACGTCTCGGCCTGCACCTTTAATCCACGATGCGCTGGTTCAAATATTGAATGGCTACATTAAACCCTTCTCAAGCACAAAAAAATGATAGAGTTGTAGAAAGAGATTCTATGGATCTGGAAAAGAAGCGTGCTCTCTCTTCAGAATCTGAAGAGGAAACAAACAAACAGAGAAAAAACTGCAGACAAGAAAATTAATATTCAAAATCTTCCCACCCCACTTTTTCTAGTATTCAAACACAAAGACGATACTCAGAACTTGGCAAAGGTGAGCCCCTTCCTTGTTAACAAGGCTCTAGTCGGAGTGGGCGGCTCGCCATCTTCTGTTAGGAAGCTCCGTAATGGAAGCATCTTGGTAGAGGCTGCGAACGCTCCACAGGCTCAGAAAATTTCTCTCCATGAGATCCTTTTACGACAAAGTAAAAGTCGTTGTCCATCCTCATGAGACATTAAACTTCTGCAAAGGAATTATATTCTGTCGCGATATGCTATGTTGCTCAATTGAATCGTTTATTGCAGAAACCACATAACCAACAGTTTTTGAATTTTAGGGAAATAAAAAAAACCTAATTTCTAAAAAAGTAACAAACATTTCAATTTAGTAAGTTTTCATTGTTAACCAAGGTATTCAAAGTCGTGGATGTTGATCTTAATCATCAGGGTTGATATGCCACTTAAAAAAAATTTTTTTAAATTGTTTCACTTATGGTGTTTCTGTAAAAAAAGCTGTTTTTGTAAATCAAATTATAATTTGGTTCCTAATTTTCTGACAGATTTGCAGGTTTGAGCACAATGGAAAACAAAAATATGGTTAAGACACTTTATTCAAAGATAGAACTCATTAACTAGTTTAAAAACATGAAAATATATAAATTTTTCGGACTAAACCTACTCGTCATCTTCATTGGACCTCTCAATCATTTCGGCATCTGTTGTTGGCCATTGTAACAAAGCATTGTAGAAGTCTTCTTACCCTGTGGTATAGTTGGGCAACTTTGTGATGTCATTGAGCTTTGCCTTTTGGATAGGTACCTGTAACCAAGAAATCAACTTGTTGATTCAGCAAAAATAAGTCGTGACTGGCTAGCATATTAAAAAAAAAAAAATTGTATACACTGTTGATATTATTTTTATTAACTAATAACATTATGTTCATTATTATTGTAAAACAAAAATAACTTCATTGTTTTCTTTTAATTGTTCCGAATAAAATTGTAGGAATTAAAAAAATGTCTTACCTGTCCTTGAGGGTAGGCAACTGCAGTTGGTAGCTCCGGTGGTTAGTTACATTTCAGGAGGGTGAATGTGGACTCACGTAAGCCATCAATGAACTCCCTCACTACTACTTTCCCTTGTGAATGTGAGGAGAAATGGAACTGTCTGTAAGTGGATATTTTAAATGCTTCTTTGTCCTTCTTCGGAATGGCTCTTCCTGCTGATTCATCAGAGGCTGAAACTGTCTTTTTGTAGTATGCAGGCCACCAGCTCTTGAAGTTTAATATTTCATGGGTTTTCACTTCATGGACTGTGAATCTACCAGAATTACTGGCCCTCAGTATCAGTTCAATGTACTCCTGTGGTGTATAAATCCGGTCAGCTTTCCGTATTAGGCGCTTTATACAGCCAAAGTCCCTATCACAGGGGCAAAAAGAATGCCCTCGCACTGGGAAGTAGTATGTAATAGTCTTAAAATGTGAATTGTCACACAGAGCCATTAAGAATCTTATCATGGTGTGATTCTTATTTTGTCCGAAAGGACCATCACTAAACAGTACCAATTTCTTTATTGTATCAGGGACTTCAGTCTTCATGTAGTCAAAAAGAAACGAACACACCTCATCTGGTGATTTATTTCCTACACCCTCATGGTATACATAAATTTTCGCCTTATTTGTCTTTAGGTTGTGGATACAAAAGCAGTTCACCCACAATTGCCGCATATAGAAGACTTCTTGGACAGGAATGTGCGGCAAAGGTAGATTTTGCATGAAGTCGAAACATATTGCCAGAGTTTCGTCATCTTTGTCATTACTGTAATCTTGCAATTTCTTGAAATACTTCTTAGCCCTGTTTTTATGGACCATCATCTCTGCCACAGCAGTACATTTGGCACTTTCACACAGAAGAGGGTCTCTTAGCTTACTAGATAGACTTTCACAAGTGCAACAAACATCCACTTGAGGGCGACCAAATCTGTAGTCAAAGTTCTCTTTGAAATATGTGTAGTAAAAGTTATACTTAACTACATTGGTTAGATCTGGATGTTTATCAAGAAACATTTCATACCTTTTCTTAACAGTCAGTCTGGCGTCCAAATATTTTTTTGGCTTTCCTCCATAGTGGGTCACTTTGACATCGTAAGAACTGACATGTTGATGAATCAGATTACAAACTGTGCCAGGTACAGAGTTCCCACTCCGGTTTTTTCCCCGTAAGTCCCTTGGACTTTTGTTCTGGAGTAAAAGACTACAAATCCTTCTTATGCGTTCACCTGTTACTCCATACACTTTCAAAAACACATTTTTGCATACCGGTACTAAGCACCCTTTATTTTTTATGTAGTACACAAATGTGTGTTTTCTTTTATAGACTGTCTCACTACGTTCATTTTCATCTTCATCATCTAACTCATTGTCAACTGTTACCGGTACATCATTCTTTGCAGATTTTGTACGTCTACCTACTGCTCTTGCTTCAATTAGCGATTGTAAATATGTATCTTGGCAATTTTTGGTCTCTAGGCTATAAAAATAGTCCCATATATCTGTTACTACTTCTTGATCAATCTTAGAATGACATTTAATCGGGCATTTACAAGTAACATTTTGAGGACAAACTTTGCTTTCTATTCCCTTACCTTTGTAAGTAACATAACCTTTTCCTTTGGTCCTGGATTCATGAATCACATTCCTTTTGTAAGTATTTGGATTGGTGATACCTCTTTTCCTCTTTGGTTGAGAAGGCCCATCACTATCTGAACTTTCACTCATGTCTTTATAACCAGTGCAACAACTTATACTTAACAACACATTAACAACCAAGAAATCAGCCCGGTATAAACAGTATGTAAACAAACCACCACACAGTACACCACTGACAACAGACAGGAAGTGAAGAGCACATGGCAACAAGAAAAGACACGGTTGCCAACATTGCTCAACACAAAAAATAAATTTACCCCGAGTTTGTTGCAGAAACCCCACAACTGCAGTCACTTGAGGGGTTTCTGCACTAAATGGAAGATTCGATGCCCAGTTTAAAGCCTTTAGGATGGTTGCAGTTGTGTGATTTCTGCACCAAACAATGTATTTCAATTTGTAGATTATTAATATCCTAAAAAGTCAAAATCGAAAGAAATGTTGGTTATGGAGTTTCTGCAATAAACGATTCAATTGAAGAGTTGAAAGAAGAACTGAAAGATTGTCTTGTGACTGATGTGGTGAGAATAATGAAGGTTGAACACGGTGTACCAACACCTACACCAGGTCACATTTTGACTTTTGCCCTTCCTCACCCACCAGCCACAATTAGAGCAGGATATCTTTCTCTACAAGTTCGTCCATACTTTAGAAATCCTCAGAGGTGTTATAGATGTCAACGTTTTGGACATTCAAGCAAAACTTGCAATAACCCTGAAACATGTAGTCTTTGTGGCAAAAGTGGTCACAGTGACAAGGACTGTGCCGGTGGCGAAGAGCAGTGCGTCAACTGCAAGGGCAAGCATCCTTCAAGCTCTCGCAGCTGTAAAATATACTTAGAAGAAAAGGAAGTGCTGAAAATAGTCACTAGCGAGAAATTGTCTTTCGGCGATGCTCGTAAAGAATATAGGAAACGACTTGGGCAAACCCCGAAGAAGGACGTATCCTATTCTCAGGCTGCCTCTGTCCCTGTGCAACCGAAACCGTGTTCTTCCTGCTCAGCTCTGGAAGGCATGGTTAGAGAACTAACCCAACAGGTTGCTGCTTTGGTACAACAACTTAGTGCCAAGACCTTCCCACGTAGTGGAGGCACTGATGTATCAGACCTTGCACCTTCTGTGCCTGTAAGACCGGCTACACCTACTCAACTCAAAGGACGGAACACTTTAAACAAGCAACAGTCTTCTGAAGGGCAGGTTGCTGCTCAATTTTAAAAAAACCCTAATGCTGGAGGTTCCAGTGTGACGGGAAAGAAAAATTTATCTCCGAAAGTACGCCAAAAACTTGTATCAGGGCTGAATAAAAAAATTGCCTCTAAAGTGGTCGAACGGTCAAAGGGTGCCAACAGAACCCCTCCCTCATACCAGTCCTCTAAATCCAGGCTAATGGAGGAGGATTTGTTTGATGACGACCTTAGACCACATTCAGAATTAGAAAAAACTACTGTAAATTTCAAACAAAATCAAGGAAAAACAAAAAACAAAATTACTTTTAAAACCTAATTTTATATGAATATTATACAATGGAATATTAACGGACTGCGAAGCCATCTAGAAGACCTGAACCTATTAGCATCACAAATAAAACCAAATGTCATATGTATTCAGGAGACCAAGCTTCGCCGTGCATGCCAATTTTCCATCAGGGGATGGGATATCTTCCGCCATGACAACCATAATGACGGACATGCATGTGGAGGAGTTATGGTTCTCGCAAATCCTTCTCTGAATACAGTGGAGGTACCTATGAACACACCTCTACAAGTAATATGTATAAAGCTTGACATACCGTTTAAATTACATATCTGTTGTGTTTATATCCCCCCGCCACCAGAATGTCTTCCAAGAGAAGATCTATTGGACCTTATTAATCAATTGCCTCATCCTTTCGTACTTGTGGGGGATTTCAACGCCCACCATCGTTTTTGGGGCTCTACTACTTGCTCTCCAAGGGGCAACATGGTTTCCAAGGTCCTTGATGATCTGAATCTTGTTTTATTGAACGATGGCTCGCCAACTTATCTTTGCCCGAGAACAGGTTCCTGGTCAGTATTAGACCTAACCGTGTGCACACCACAAATTGCTTACCGCTTCGACTGGTCAGTTTCCTCTGACCTTTACGGTAGCGACCACGCACCGGTCATAACTAAAGTTCTCGATATTCCAGGTAATGTGCCCCAAAGACCTAAATGGGTGCTTGATAAGGCAGATTGGGGCAAATTTAAACAAGTTTTACAGGCACCAGATGTTTCAACATCAGTAGATATAGACTCCGCCGTCAATAAGATAACTGTTGCCATTTCAAGTGCCGCTCTGG
Source organism: Homalodisca vitripennis (assembly GCF_021130785.1). Classification (NCBI taxonomy): domain Eukaryota; kingdom Metazoa; phylum Arthropoda; class Insecta; order Hemiptera; family Cicadellidae; genus Homalodisca; species Homalodisca vitripennis. The sequence goes on from NC_060210.1 coordinate 174,934,025, forward strand.
AAAGTATTCCAAAAACAACAGGAATCATAAAAAGACGAAACGTACCTTGGTGGACAGAAGAGTGTAGGATATCGCTTCGGGAGGGCAGGAAAGCCTTGCGGATATTTAATAGATCTCCGACCGAGGAAAACCTCGCACGTTTTCGTCTTGCCAGAGCTAAAACTCGTCTCATATTTAAAAGATGTCGACGAAATTCGTGGAAGGAATTCACTTCCTCGATTAACCGTACCACCCCTTTATCTCTGGTGTGGAGGAGACTAAAGGCAGTTTGCGGAAAACAGCCACCTCTGCCTATTCTTGGCTTAAGGGTGAACGACATCATATTAACCGAGCCGAAAGATGTGGCAAACGCTCTGGCCTCGTCCATTTCTAACGTGTCGAGGACGACGTCCTACAGTCCTTTGTTCCAGCGATATAAAGTATAACATGAAGCACAGCCCATAAATGACAATAACTATATAAGTCCCTTAAATTTATTGTTTTCCCTTGACGAACTAGAATCTGCTATTTCTCCCATTATAAACACAGCTCCCGGTGCTGACGACATCCACTACGCCATGTTGAGAAACCTTCCTGTAGAGGTTAAAGCGTGCCTCTTGTCCCTTTTCAATAGAATTTTTCAAGAACGCAGCTTTCCAAGTTCATGGCGTAACTCTTACGTTGTGCCATTATACAAACCTGGCCAAGACAAGTTCTCCCCTACTAGCTACAGGCCTATCTCGCTTACCAGTTGTCTTTGTAAGATACTGGAGCGGATGGTAAATCGTAGACTGGTATGGTTCCTAGAACACAATAATCTCCTGTCTCCACAGCAAGGTGGCTTCCGTCAAGGCCGTTCAACTCTAGACCACCTAGTATGTCTAGAGTCGTCAATCTTGAATGCTTTCCTTGAACGGAGGCAACTTGTTGCTGTGTTTTTCGATATAACAAAAGCGTATGATACAGCTTGGCGTAGGGGAGTTATAAATACCCTTTCAAATTGGGCGTCGGCGGTAATATGTTATATTTTATTAAAGGTTTTATGGATGAACGTTCTTTTAATGTAAGACGTTCTCATTTGTCCGACACCAAAATTCTTGAGAACTGTATACCTCAAGGGAGTGTCCTTAGCTGTACTCTCTTTGCTGTGGCCATAAACAGCATCACTTCCTGTGTCAGAGCTCCTGTCAGATGCTCTCTATTCGTAGATGACTTTGCTGTGTTTGTCCCTGCCAGGAGGCTGGCTACTGCAGAGAGGTACCTTCAGCTCACCATCCACCGTCTTGGATTGGAGCAACCAAACCGGGTTTTCTTTTTCTCCTTCAAAGACTAAATGTATAACTTTTTCTCGACTGAGGAACGTCGCTGATCCAACTCTTAGGATAAATAGAATAATAATCCCAGCGAGTCGCTGTGTGAAATTCCTGACACAGTTTACTGACAAGAATGTTCTCCTCACAGCATATTTTGGCTGTATATATCCGTATTTGTCCTATGCAGTTGCAATTGCACAAAAACTAAACAAATTTTTCGCTTGCAAACAAATCAATTAGGCTGATTTTTAAATGAAAGAAATCTGATTCCTGTAGAGGGGTTTTTTCTAATCATAATATTTTGAAATTTTTTAATATCTACATTCTTAACACCCTAACTCTTTACATGAAACATAAGAGCATTCAGGTATGCCAACCTACTAATACTAACAGATACAATCTTACAAATAACATTTTTTTAAATTATTAACAGTTATAATAATTGTTATTTTTACTGTTCACAGTAAAGTTATTGATTGTGAATATTAATAAACAAGTATTGGATTTCCCCTAAGAAAATCGGTTGATAAACAAAGGAGCTTATTCGCTTTTTAAATGACAAGTGCTAAACAATATCAACTGTCATTATGTGACAGCATTGCTTGTTAGGTACACAATTAACTGTTTCAATTTTATATGCTATAATCAGCTGATTATAATATTTCATTGTTGTATTATGATCATAATACCCTTACCAATTGTCAAATCAGTTACAAAAATTTGATTTGTTGGATTTGTAATTTTAAATTATTTAAATAAATATAATAACAATAAGTTTCTTGTCATGTACTTTTAGTTTAAGGTATTTATGCGTGAAGTTTTTAAATAACCACCATTTTGAAAATTAAACTTTTAAAAACTTATGAATGTGTTCTGTAATTAGTTCTTTGGGTTATAAATAAAGGTAAAATACCATATTTAAACTTACTAACAAGCCGTTCTCAAAATCAAAATAGTTAAGTTAAAAACCAAAATACTAGCAGTTTGGATAATTATTAACTTTTAACAAATTTGTATACAATATTTAGGATTGTTTTCGGTCCAGCAATTATACCTGAAGAGGTTACAGAAAGTTCTGGGACAGTTCATTAAGTGCCGCACTAACCAAATATTTTCTGAATGATTATAATATATAAAGCAATAACACTTGGTACATCATTACTACAACACAAAATCTATTTTTAAAAGTTACTATCAGTTTTCTGTCATATCAGTTGGAAAGACGCCCATAAAAACAGTTGACAGAATTTTGTAGGACAACTGGAATAAATTGAGGGAGTGAATAAATTGATATTCTTGAAATATGTTTTCTAAGTTTATCCCAGTTACTTAGTTTTGTAGAATTTTCCTTTGAGGTAACCACAAGCAAAATAATCTACTGGAGACAGATCAGGTGGCCAATTTTCTGTTGGCCCTTATTCCCTTATTTTTACGCTATAGTGTAGTGAGACTCCATCCTGTTAAAACCAGATATTCTGTAAATTTTCTCCAAACATGGTAAAAAACACCAGTATAATATCATTTTGGAGTAAATATTGGTATGATGCTGCATTTAAGTTGCCTTCTATAAAGACAGAACCCACTAACTGGGTACATATCATACCAAGCCAGACATACCTTTAGTGAATGTTGTGTGTGTGTCTTAAGCATCTAGTGAGGATTTTTGTTACTCTTTTAACAACAATTGTGCCTGTTTTTTTTTTCTTCCATTTAGCAAGGTAAATAAACACTCATCTGAACAGCAATTTTTGCTATCAGTTTTGTTCATCATTGTTTCAGAAAATTCTATACAATGATCAAAATCGTCTCCGTTGAGCTCATGCACCAAATTATCTTTATTACGCTTGAACACTTTCAGAATCTTTTTCAGTGATTAACAAAAATGTTGTGAGTGTTTCCTGCTGAGCATTGGAACCAGTGTGGGTACTCAGGAAAGTCTGCAATATATCTAAAGATTTTTCTTCATTTGTCTTAGAACCTGGCATTCCTGACCTAAAATTATTGAAAACACTTCTTATTTCTATAAAATATTGAACAGTTCTCCTTACAGTTGTTCTAGACATTGGCTGCCTCTCTGAAAAGTAGTCATTATATAAGTGGCACTCATCCTTGTGTGATTGTTTCTCTAACCAACCATAATGAGAAAAGTTATTCATTCATGTTCATCAAGCTATGTAGTTAAAAAATTACAAGCAATGCAAAGTGTGGCTAGAAAAAACCCCTGAGTTTGAGGTTGAACAAAAATTTACTTACCTATATTTACAATATGACGTGTACCTTCAATGTACTCCTCCCCTCCTCTGTGTTGCACCATGCAAATTGCACCATGTCATGGTGGAGGATTCATAACTTGTTTTTTTCACAAATCATTCTGTTTTCTTAGTACACACTCATGAATGATAGTCAGGATGCTAATTCACTATTTACTCCTTTAGGTAATCTGTGCACAATGAATCAATATCCCTTTGATGTAAAAAAACATTGATTTCAATTTCAATTTTGTATTTTTTGTTTTTTTTCCCCATGGAGAACTAGGGGATTTTGGTTTTCTCTCCGATCAAGAAAAAGAAAAATATATACAGTTAAAATCAAATATGCATATATATATATTTATATTTTAACAAATTCTTTGAATGTCAATAAATGTTGCTTGACAGGTATTTGGTTTTCCGATCATGTGATAGATTGGTTATTTAAACACATTCAATTCAATTCAAAACCTTATTTATTTCAAAATAAAGAAATTACAATTCCACAATAGATTAATATATACTATAGTAATTTTAAAAATATGATTAAAACATAAACGTTTCTTAAAATATAGGAAAAAAGTACTCACATAGGCAAGCCTGTGCGTGGGCACAAGTCGTTGAAAAGATAGGTTGACCCACATTTCTTTTATGAAGTTTGTTTTTGACGATGGAAGGATTGTGAAGGAAACAGGTTTTTTTCCGGAAATTTGCCAATGTTTAGTGATACTAAAAATCAATAACACTTTTGATAGAAACGGCTAAATACAAAATAATGGAATCGTAAAGAATAAGGGGTCTGTGGTGTAGTGGTAGCGCACTCACTCTGCAAGTGGGAGATCCGAGTTAGAGCCCTGGTGGAGAAAGTACTTTTTGTGACTCAATCTTTATTCAAAATTAAATCAGGCTATTGCCACTGTTAAAAGTTTGACAGGTATTGGTCATCCAATCATATGTTATTTTTTTAATTTAACCCTCTAAGTGGCAAGCGACGTCTGAGACGTTCTATTTACGCCGCCGTGACGTGGCAAGCGACGTCTTAGAAGTTGCTTCACATTGCCGCTTATTGCTAGGCAACCGATAATTATTTTTACGCCTAGTTTGCACAGTTGCGTTCACCACTAAATTTCAAATACATTTCATATAGTATCATCAACATCACGATGAAATAATCAATGGTACTAACTGAAATAATCCTAAGTTTTCTCCCGCGGTCTGTGGCAAAACTAGCTGAGTAGGCCTACGTAACTGTTTCGTTTCTCTTGGCTCGTACATATAGCTATATATTTTCTTTATTATTATAACATTGTCTATCTTTTTGGTTTGTAATAAATTTGGCATTGTTTTTACGATCTTGAGTTAGTTTGTTTATTCACTGTTTCCTGGTACCAAATTTTATTTTCAAGTTTGATTACAACCAAAAAACTAAAAATAATAATTTACTGTAATAAACTGATCTGGTAGATCTGTAAAAAAACTCTTTCTCTTCAAAGTAAAATATAGTATGCAAAAATTCTACAGCATTTAGGTTGTTTTTTTACCAGTTTCAACAAAATAACTTTTTTTGCTATTTTGCAAAAATGTTTTATTTTTTTAAATTTTTAAATTTATTTTTTTATAATTTTCAAACTTTTTCCTTTGTTATTTGTAGGTAATTATTGTTTCTACCCTTTGTATATAATGGATTTTCTGTAACTATGTGTTTGTTATTTTTTACAAAGTGTCAAAGTTACAATTTTAGTTTGGTCAATCAAAATTTTTTGGTTTTTCACATGATAAGTCCAATTCAGGTTTCAAGAAATCATTTTATTTTGTCATAATATGAAAATTCAACTATTTCCAAAGAATTCAGTATGCAACATGACTAGATTAGAGTAAAAAATATATTTTTGGTGAATTTAAAAAAAATACTCTTCAAAGTGGCCAAAAAGAGCTTGCCACTGTGGAAGTTTAGCATCGCCACTTCTAGGGTTAAACACATATGTGACAGAAACTGTCAAATACAAAATAATTGAATTACATAGAGTCCCACTATTCCGAACCCCGCTATTCAAAAAATCTGTCTATTCCTAACAGAATTCAGAAAAAAATACCATTTAAAAATGTTTTTGTAAATACAAAAATGATTAAATCTGCGATTTTTAACTCTAAAACTGTAGAAATTTAAAAGATGTTCGTGAAAAAAACATATATTTATTGTTATACAAAATATACTGTACAAGGAAGTTTAATAAACACATACCTGTGCTTAGCGCCTTGGTAGAGGAAAACACTAGACTAATTTATACACACTTAAGAAGTAAAGTCAGTGATTTTTTTGTGACGTAGTGCAGTGAATCGACTTGAGGATACAATGTTCTGCCATCGCTGCATAAACTTAACATAATTTGGTGTTGATGAAGCGTGTTGTTCGATGTAGCTGAAGGTGAGGTTAAGAGCTTTTGCCGCGTCTGAGTGTGCTGCACCATTGCAATGATGTCTTTGTCTCCATACTCCTGGTGGCCATTGTCATCCACAGCAAACCACTCCTCAACACAGCTTTCTTCTACTATTTTACAGCCAGTTTTCTTGAGTAGTGGAAGAAGTTCACAGTCATTTACTGGTGTAAAAGTTGTTTCAATAAATTCCAATCTAGGCCGAAGATTCTTCCACAGTTTTTGTATTGCACCTTTATTGGTGTTATCCCACACTTCAGCTACCCAGTAAATCACACCTTTTGCTGTAATTTCCTTAAGTTTTTGAAGGATTGTGTGTTAATTTTCATTCTCTACAGTAAGGCTACAAAGAAGCATTTTTCTGTATTTTTGTTCATTGGCCTGCATACAACACCCTGGTCCATAGGCTGAAGAATTTGGTGGCAGGGAAATTGCTTTGATGTCTCCACAAACAAGTTTTATTTCTTCTGGCTGGGATGGTGCATTGTCTATAAACAGGACAGCACAGTTAGGCAATCAATTTTCTCTATTGAACGCATTCACTAGGGACAGATAGGTGATCAAACCATTCCTTGAACAAGTCTTATTCCATCCAAGCTTTTCTTTGATTCTTATAATACACAGGAGTTGAGTTAGTGTTAATGTTTTTGAGCGCTCATGGTTTCACTAGTTTGCCTATTACCTTCAGCAGAAGTTGTCTGTTGGTGCAAGCTAAGACAGTTAGGCTTTAGTCCATTTTTAACCCTGGGGGGCAGATTTCTCTTCTTGAGAAGCGACTTTTGATAGGCAGAGCCTTAAAATTCAGTTAGGTTTTATCTGCATTATAAACTTTCTGTTTCGAGCAATTTTGAGAAGAAATAAGCTCTTCAAATTCCTTTACATAATTGGCAGCTGCTTCGTTGTCAGCTGACAGCTCCTCCCCGGCCATCATGAGATGTCTAATTCCGTGCCTTTTCTTGCAACGATCCAAAATATCACAACTAGCTGTAAATGAAGGATCACCATCCAAATGTTGTTTACTGTAAGTGCCTTTTCTTTTACCAAAGGCCTAGAAATATGGATTCCTTTCTGTCTCTGTTGAGTGAACCATAAGAATAAGGCCTCATCAAGTTTTTCATATGAAGTCACAGCCGTTTTTTTTTGCAGTTTTCAAGAGTTTTGTCACATGAAGCAGAACGAATCTGCTCAATTTTAACATGATTAACAAGTTTTTGTTGTAAAGTACATGAAGAACTTCATTTACATGCCATATTTAATGTTTAACAATTGACATCAAGGACTAAGAACATAAGTAAAAAAGGCACAGTCACTTGGTAAAGTCACTCAACACACATGGAACAAACCTTTACTATAAGCACATATAGTTCATCAAACAACGCTAGAGTGAACACTAACGTAAATATGACAAATGAGTCTTTTTTTGGAACGTGAGAGGGGGAGGGATATGTAGGCGTTGATGGATAAGCGTATGAGTCACCGATGGTCACTGCCTCTCCCTTCCGACTTTCACTAGTTTATGAGCCGATAAATACTGATATATCGATATTATTAATGAAATGCGGCTATTCCATGCGGCTTCCCAGGAATCCGGATTTGACCCCTATGGACTTTTTATGTAGTTATTAAGTAAAGAACATTATTTTGCTGTAAATATTCGTGATTTGGCACTTCTGCATTGGAAGCGATCGTAACTGTGACACCAGAGATGCTACGTAACACTTGGTGAGAAATTGAATACTGCTTTGATATCTATTAACTCCATTCCATTCAAAATCCCGGTACCCTTTTTCGGAGACCCTGTTCATATTATACTCTCTGAAGGTTCTCTGGGAATATAATAATATCTTTAATAATATATTTATTGCATGTAAACAATTTCTGACATTATATCACAATCGTCAACTTTGATAAAATTTGTAAAAAAAAACCATGTACACGTTTTCTATCAGTCAGACATACATTTTATATATTCATACAGACACATGCATTCTGACATCAGATCCAGCATTTATTTCTTGATTTCTATTTCCCAGCGACTCATCATTAATTCTTCAACCGAGTAAAACGCTTAAGAAACCAGAAGGTGCTTGAGACGAGTTTTAAATTGGTACATTTTCAGGGAGCCTGTTGATTAGTCTGACACCAACTTGTTGCAGGAGGTATTGATACGTCAGTCTGTGTTGCTGTGTTCTAAAGTTGTCTCTGCCTCTGGTTTCATATTGGTGAACTTCCCTGCCATGAACCAAGACACACTTGGACAAGCAGTACATGATCACCTCAGAATTATAAAGGCAGAGTAAAGTCAGCAATCCCAGCTCCCTGTAAGATTCCTTGCACGACTCTCTAAAGTTTAACTTTCCAATTACTCTTACAGCTTTTTTTGGAGTTTAAAATCTCACACCATTTTGCTTTTGGAACAACCTCCCCAGAGTCTTATTCCATACGCTAAATGTGCATGGATAAGACCATAATAAGCCATCTTTAAGACTTGGGGAACAGAACATTGCTATTTTTCGCAAGGCAAATATGCCTGAGGAAACTTTAGCACATCATACGTTATCTACATGATCGTTCCAGGTCAGTCCCCTATCATGGAGCATTCCTAAATCCATCACTGAATTACTTCCTCTATAAGGTCTTCATCCACAGAAACAGCAGGCCGCTCTGCATCTGGCTGTCGGAGAGAGAAATGAACAACATTTGATTTCAACTGGTTGGTTTTCTAGTTTATTTCCGAATAGAATTGTATAGATGAATTTAATTCTGTGAATGATGTGATCTCCAAATCTTTAAGAGATTTATTTTTGAAGCAGAGAGTCGTGTCGTCAGCATACTGAATCAGTTTCCCATGGTGGATTACTGAATTCAATCTGCTGACGTATATCATAAATAAAAGGGGTTCAAGGATTGAACCCTGAGGGACACCTGAGCCATTTTGGTTTTTTCTGAAACAACATTTGAAATCTCTACGCAATGGTCTCGATCCTTGAGGTAAGAAGAGAGCGATAAGTGCGGGAGGCCCCGAACGCCACATTTATCTAACTGGTACAACAGTGTCTCATGGTGTACGCAGTCAAAAGCTTTGGCAAGGTCGAGAAATACACTAAGCACGTATTCTTGTCTCTCCAAACCATCGACAACATTTTCTACAACATTATTTACTGCATCAATTGTGGATTTTTTTTTCTAAATCCAAATCGTTCAAGAATTTCGTTGTCTTCTAGAAAGCCTTTCATAGAAAACATTTTCAAAGATTTTGCTGAACACTGGAAGGATCGAAATAGGACGGTAGTTACTTTTAAGCAGGGGTCGTCCTTTTTGAAGGTTGGAATGACTTTTACGGATTTTTAAAAGAGATGGAAAATTTCCAGTGTCAAATGAAAGATTGATCAGTTTTATTAGTGGTCTCAAAATATGTCTAAAGCAGCATTTGATAAGCCACACTGATACTCCATTGGCATCACACGATTTCTTTGGGTTGAGCCTCTGCACACAACGCGGTCATGGATACAACTGGAATTCTAACATTTTTGCAAGATTGTTCTCTGAGCGACGGATTAAACAAACCCACAAAAGAGAAGTATTTATTAAATTCATTGGCAACTTGTGATCTATTTTAAACAATTTTGTCTCCAATTTTTACAGCAATTTCTTGAGTATGTTTTTTCAAACTTCTATCTCGAGAAAAATCGTTTATAATTTTCCAGGCTGTTATTGAAAAGTTTTCACAAGTATCCAAGGTCTATTAACATCATAGGCCTTAGCAGCCCGTAAGACTTTTCTGTAAACCCTCCGGGATGATATGAAAAAGGTTTTAAAATTTTCATTTTGAGTTTGAGTGAATATTTTATGAAAGAATTTAAGCTTTTTTTGAGATACAAGTATTTATTTAGTCGACCAGGAGCTTTGTTTTTGTTTCAGGTTGATTTTAATTTTTGAAAGGGACAAGCAATGTCCAAATAACAGTTAAAGCCATTACTTAATGCCTAATACATATCAACACTTTCGAACTCGTCTAAAAATGCCCAAGACTCGTTACTCAGGAATTTATTCAGCAAGCATATGTTCTGATGTTTGATTGACCTCATGATTTTAAGTTTCGGACTTTAAATATCCAGTTTGTACCCACGAACCAAGGCGTCCAGCTCGAAATGGTCAGAGATAGCCGTGTTCACAACAGAAACTGTTGTGCCTGGCATGTTGGTAATCACATTGTCGATGTAAGTGCTCGTCGTAACGGTTACTTGTGTAGGAGAATTCACAGACCAATTTAGATTGAAGGAAATGAGAACATCGTGAAGCCGCTTGTTAAGAGAGTCAGTGTGGTCCATTACATTGATGTTAAAATCATCAATAATTAAAAATTTTGTGAAATATGCAAAAATATACATACATACACCAATACAATACTTGACATGCTGTCAACTTCACTTTATCCTCTGACATTGTTCAGCAAGAAACGTTGTTTGTTTTAACAATATACCACAAGCTAAAGCTAGAAATGGAAGAACAGGAACCTTAAAAAACATTTGACAAATTGGCTAAGGAGAACCCATATCTATTTCGAAATGGAATTCTTTGACTGTAAAGAAGACAAAATATGAATCTGTATTCAACAAAACATGTTTCAACTGTTTTTAAGTACATTGTAATTCATGCAACCATTTTAACTTATGTTCTAATACCTGTGATTATATACAATAGAATAAAATTCAAATAAATAAATAATTTACAAAACTTATTTTTGCAGTTTTTTGCCTTTTGCAAAATATGGCACATCCAATCAACCCAACAGGCCTGGGTGTGGCCTTGCTATAATTGTCTTACATTTGTTTTTAGGAATTTATACAAAAATATTTCATTTTGATTCTTTTCATAGGTGATGATCAATTTTGAAGGTGTTCCAATTCAGTGTCAACCAAGAATATTGGGCTTAACAGCAACGTTACTGAATGCAAATGTCAAACCTAATGATGTTGAAAGTGAAATAAGAACCTTAGAATGTACCTTTATGGCCAGCATTGCTACAAGTGTTAACGAAGAAATGGTTGCTATGTAAGTATGTGTTAGTTTTATTCTAAAATTATGTATTATTTCATTATCATCTAATAATCTTTACAATCTGTTCGTGTGAAGCAACTAAGGGTCACTTTTTGTGTAGGTTTTAGTGAAGCCATTGAACTGGTGTTTGGATTCTGGTAAACAATTTTCAATCCTTTGTGTCAAAGTCAATGTCAAATATTCTTTATTTACAATTTCATTAAGAAATGTAATGGTGTCAAAATTGCATAGTAGGTATTTTTCTCGCTTTACATTGCTTATGAGTTTTTCGTTGTAGTGAAGAATTCTTCCAGTGTGTTAAGTGGTCGTTCCATCAGCCAGTCATGCAGTTGTTTCTTGAGTTTCGTAGAGCTGAGGTTCTTCATGGATTCAGGTAGTGCATTATATAGTTTGCATCCCATGTATGATCTCTTGCTGTATTGTGTGAAGTGGTGAATTGGAAGGATGTAGTCTTTGGCTCGTCTTGTATTATAACTGTGAACATTTTCTCCTCGGTTGTAATCCTGTTGGTATGTGTAGATAATCACAGTGTGTATGTATAGACAGACCACTGTTAGGATTCCTAAAGTTTTGAAAGATTCTTTGTAACTCTCTGTTGGTGTGAGATGTGCAAGCATTCTGATGGCTTTCTTTTGCAGGATTAAAATTCTGTCCAAGTTTTGCTTGGTTGTACCGCCCCATACTGACAATCCGTATCTGATGTGAGATTCCACAAGTGCGTAGTAGGCCTTTTTTGGCATATCTAGCCCTCCAACCCACATCAGTCTTCTCACCACAAAAATGCCTGACCCTATCTTCTTACTTAGGTTATTAGTGTGGTTGGTCCAGGATAGATCTGATTCTATAGTGATTCCCAGTAGTTTGGTTTCACTTTCTACCCGGAGATCAGGAATTTCTGGTATCTCATCTTGTCGTCGACTAAAGTTGATGCAGATTGTTTTCTGTGGGTTTATTGCCAGGTCATTTTCGAGACAATACTGAAGAGTTTTATTTGTTGCTGAGATGATTTCTGACTGAAGGTCTTGTGGTGTCTTTTATACCATTTTATGCGCCATTATAAATTCAGAGGTTGAAAACTATAGTATCCTAATTAAACTATATTATTTATTTTTAATATTAAACCAAATTTAATGTTTCAAAATGCTTAGTACAGTACTGTTAAGAATTTTGAAATCTGTATTGAACGTTGTTTTGTCTAATCATATATTTTATGGAAACAGACTTTTCCGGACATTTGCATCTTTTCAGTGATACAAAAAGTCAGTAACACTAATTCAAGTTCTACAACCTAGGTTAACTTACTTTTAAATGACTAATGAGCTGATAATGAAAGTTATCATTTCATGTTTTTGACCCTTTTGATACCCTCCTATTTTGATACCCTTCCATTCTGTCCTTTACCAACACTGCTGTCTGAAAATCATATTCTCTCCCAGGGAAAATTTATTTATCGATTTCAATAAAACCAGATTGTATGCTTGTACAATGCAAACTGGGTCTCAGGTCCTGGACTACATATTTTAACATAAAATCAGTAGATTTATTAGAATAAATAAAACAGTAGCATTGAATAGTTATTAATTTATTTATTATTAAAAACAATTTAGTTTTTCTCAAATGTATTTGAAAGACTGTAGTAACTATTTTATATGTATATATTCTATGTAATCATTATATTTGTGATGTCACAGGTATAGCACAAATCCTATAGAGAATACAATAGAGTATACTGGAAATGATACTACTAGCAAGATGTATCAGATTAGAGATAGAATTTTGGAAAATTGCATGAGGTTTGTTAATTCCGTCCAAGTAGAAGAACCTATAATAATCCCCCCAGGAAGTAAACCTCCAAATTCAAAGCTAATAGATAAGAAAGAAAGAAAAACTAACAAGAGGTTGGTGAGCAAATTTGAAGACATTAAGGTAAGTAAAACTGTATTTTTATTTTAAACACATTTAGTCTAATTTGTACTCATTTTAAGATCTGTAGAGAATTACGAGGGGCGGCTAATACGTAACTTCAAGGTCATTACTCCAGTGAATATCAAAACAACTTACTTATAAGACTGAGATTTGTTTGAAAGTTACAAAAGTCAAAAGTTTGCCATGTATAAGGTAGATCAGTCTCTTTAGTGTGGTGCTTCTTAGAACTAAGTTATGAATGTGGAATATAAATTTGGTTGAAAATAGATAGAAAATAGATGAATAAAACAACATAAAATCGCTCTTCTTCATATCTAAAGAATGAATGGTCATATGATTTACAACTTGTTAGTGTAAAGTATGTGCTTGTTAGGGCCTAGAATGCTTTTAACCTTTAAATTAAAGCTCAGCATCTTGAAAGTTGCCGCATAATTCTTCACAGATATGAAGATTGAGGAAATTATTTCCTGCATAACATCACGACTTGAGATGACAGGGTGCCCACCACCCAACAGTGAAAACCATGAAACTGAATTAGCTGTGAATTTCCTTCACCCTGAAAAAAACCTGTAATAAGCCGTGAATTCAATTTACAAAGCATGAAAATCTCAAATTGTTAATAGGTAAATCTAATTCGTCTTCACGGTCTTAGGGCTACGTTTGGCCTTGTTCACACAAATGAAAATTTATCTAGCTTAATCGCGGTGGCTTGTGGCTACTCCAGATAAATTGGGAGTGCTTGACATGAGCAAGCAATGAGCTGGCCGGTCACAGCCAACCGCAGCGTGCAGGCGTGATAATTGCAAACAACCGCCACCATTACTAGATCAGAGCTAGCAGAGGTGTGATCGCAGCTGCAGACTGTGAGCCCTGGCAACATAGTATATGTGGGTGTTTCAGATGGTTCACATGGATTGCCAGTCTATTGCCGATATTCGGGAATGTGCCACTCTTCTTCAAATGTAAACAGAATATTTCTGAGAACCGGGAAAATTAAAAAAATAATTTTTCTGTCTCCAAGAATTTATAGAATCAAGACTTAATTTGACAGTCTATTGAATCAAGAACTGATTAATCACGAAATATCGTATTTTACACGACGTATGAAAATTCTGAATGAAGATCGACATATGTTCGTGAGCTACAGCTGACACCGGTTGATCTAAGGTTACCTCACTAATGTAATACATTTATCTTGGACCTGTGCCGTGGCAAACCTCCGCCCCCCCCCACCCCAAAATAAGTAACAATGCATTGGAAAATTAAAATCGGCCGACCGATCGTTTCTGACTTCGGTACTACACGAGTAGTACGCTTTAAGCGGTAACGCGGCAGAGCGGTAGTAACCACGATACAAACGGGTTTTTTGTACTTAAGCATTATTCAGTCGCCAAAGTGGGGTCTCCGGACGAAGTTGTCCAACTCTTATTCTTTAGAGAAAATATTGTTTTGGAAAGACGTGTGTTAGATAGATAGCAAAAGCCTAAAATTTATGTCTCATTGTCCTTAACATTTTGGAAAAAAATTATGATCCAAAGCACATTCTTTGATCTTATTGTTAGTCCGTGAGTACTTTTGGAACCCATATAACATACAATTCATGGTATCCACGTTTTTGTGTGACATTCCTGTATATAGAAGTATTGCAACATTAAGAAATTCACTACCCAAGCACTTATTATCAATCGCCAATCATATTCTGAATCAATAAAACAATTGTAGTGGCATCATAAATAGTCAATAGACCTGTTAGTATTTAATTATAAACTATCAGCTCTCACTTTATGAATACATTTATACCCATATATTCCAAGTTATTATTAAATTATACTTTCATAGTCTATTATAACTATTTGAAGTTGAAAGTCATAATTAAAGCCCAGGTTATATCTGGAGGTAAAAACAAAATTACTAAACAGTTTTAAAACCATAAATAAAACCTGTGATTAATTTTATGCCCTATTCACAATAGGGAGTAAGTATCATCGATGCTACTATTAAGAGCTTGCTGTGAGTGATTGCAAGTTCTGTTAACAGTGGACAACTATATTGTGTGTACTACGATCAGATCTATACTGTACAGTATGTATTCTCTTCCAGGTAAACATGGATGACCTGGGGGTTTATGGAGGAGATATGGCTGTCTTGGCCCATCTTGTTCAGGTCATTCAGATGATACCTAATTGCCAGCTTGAAGCAGCAAAACAACTCTTCTTGACTGTCATAACGGAGCTAATTTATCTCAGGTTGTATAAAAATGTGTGATATATCAGTATAACTAGGAGAGTAAAATACCCTGGTATTTACGAATCAGGATAAATATCTTATGTTAATAGATACCCGGGTATTGTGAATTTTAATAAAAAATCTTGTTTCGGAGTAAGTTAAACATTGGGAGATTTATGGAAACTAATTTTTTAGAACTGTTAAAGCACTATTAAGTTATTAATATTTAACAGAAATTATAATTAACTGGAACAGCACCTCTGGTTAAAATATTATGAACTAGGGTCTAATCTAAAATTTCAAAAATGCTCTAAAAGTGAATGATACATTTTGATTATTTAGAGGATGATTCACTATTTTCACACCCTTTGTAATTAAAAATAAACTTAAATATCTTCCACACTATTTAAATTATTATTCTTATTAGGCCTATTTTTACTACAAAAGTGTCAAGCATCCCCTCCTCTCATATTGTAGGTGCTATTTTTCAGTTAAATTAAGTGAAGCTTTTTATAAAGAATTTAAATTAAAAATAAAAGCTGTTTAGTTAAAAATAAAAATTAAAAATATTACCTAGTTGACTGAGTATTAGTAAATCCTACCAGTCAAGGTGATGCAAAAATTTCATTTATTTAGTCTGTCCACACGGTATTATGAGAATAAATTCACCTATGGTCTTGAAATGTTGTACAAAACTTCATTTTTCTATGTGTAATATATCAAGTTAACATGATGCGCATGTCACTTCATGGGATTTGGCTGAGCATAAAGCGAAAACTTTTACGTTAATGTTATGGGTAATCATGATAGCATCAAGAAAATCGTAGATTAAACAAATTTGTTCACAAACTGAGTAAACACGTGTAATGAGTTTACTTTATTTGGAATGGCTGGTTAAGACTCTCATTATGTTCTATTGGTTCCTTTTTTTCTCAGTTATGTTATTTTATTTGTTATTAGTCCATGTCAAAAGTGTCTTTACAGCATAATACTTTTGAGTATATTGTGTACACATACAAGTAAAAGACAAGGGACTTTTAAAAGTATAAATACAACATATAAAATAAAAATTATACGCTACGACATGTACATTATAAAAACAAGAGACATTTTAGGCTTTAATTATCACAGTCAAGATTCATATAAACTATTACTGAAACAAAATTAGAAATTAGAAATGAATTATTTATAAACTCACAAGATAGAGTTAGATGATGGTATGTATACCTCCATGGGATTCGATTGAACAGTACATTTTATAACTCATAGTGATATTTTGAGATAGAATTGGACTATAAATTTGAACTGTTATGTATTTTGATTAGTTATCACAAAGGATCCTATCAAAATTATTCTTCTATCTATCTGGCTATGTTTGTTTTCCAATAAGTAAGAAGAAAGTGTGGTCCAGTATCATTCTTGAGGTGCTGACTTTAGTGGTTTCCTCTCTCGTGGGAGGTCTCCGTCCATTGTGTCATAGCTTTCTTTCATACACTTGAAGATGGTGATTTGGAAGGTTGTAGAGGCCAGGCTGTCCTGTATGATGTTGATGTATTACTCTACTTCTGGAAAGATCTACACCCACATGTAATACTACCTCCTGAATGTGAGTTGCTACAACTGTTAGAATTTCAGTTTCTTGAACACCTCTCTCCAGCTTTCCATCCATCTGAGTCTAGCCAGAACCCTTATGGCCTTTTTTATATGTAAGTATTCTCTGAAGATTTGTTGATTTCCCATCCCAAACAACTAACCCACATCTCAGGTGAGCTTCAAACAAGGATAAATATGCTGTTTCGGTGCTACTGAATAATTTAATTTGCTTTATAATATATACGTCTGTTAGTATTTTTGAGAAATTGTCAAGGTGTGGGATCCATGTTATTTTGTCATCTATATATTAATTCCTAGGAATGTGGCTCATGATTCCATTTCTATGCCAGGGATCACTGGGACATTTTCTTCTAAGAGGCGGCCTTGAGGGCCTTTTGCGCACCCTGAAGTATACCGTGAAGCCAATTAGTTTACAATTTCTTATTTATGTGGTTATATAATTTTATGAATTGAATATGATATCTTTATGTTCCTGATGTTATCAAAATGTGATTTATTAATTCATCACAGTAAATTTATTTAATCTAATTTGTTTGTTGTATTTTGAGAATTCTGATGAAAAATGTGCAATTTTCCTTATTTTATATTATTTACTCTAGATTGTACTGATTGACCAATGAATAAAAATATCTCCTTGGTTGTACAAGATTTTCTAGAAAAAACAAATTGTTCTTAGGATTACAACTTATCATTGTTAATACATTTTTGTAGTTGAGTTTTATCTTATTCATAGACAAATGCTAGACGTTAAATCATAGTTGAAGTCACTGGACTACTATCTTTTGAATGATTTTGCCATGAGAGGTTTTTAGTCTAGGTAGTCTTCTATTAGTTTCCACTTCTGCAGCGTAAGAATTTTTGGGCTTGAAGCTTTGGAATAGTCTTATTCTTTTGTCTTTAATTGATGGTTTCTTGATTTAGTCTTGTGTACGAGTCAGATTTATTTTTTTAATTTTTATGCAGTTTTTTAACATTGTGAACAAATAGATTTCCCCTTTATCAAAAGATGCATTCCATTTTTGGTAAAATAACGTCCTGGGATGGAATTTAAATCAAACAATTCACTGTTTGCATATTTATCAGTCAGTTCAGCGATGAAACTTTTTACAAAATCTGTATGTTCACTCATTTTGGTATTATACGGTAAATCATGATTGTAAGGTAAATTTGATAAAATAAGATTTCAATTTTTTTATTATATATTATTTAAATTTTTTTTAGATATTTCATTCCTCAACTGCAAATGTGTCATTAGATTCTGCATTCTTCATTATTAAATTTAGTACATTTTGGAATAATTTTTACTAATTTTGCTCCTGGAGGACATGTCCCAGTAATATCACTACTTTCGTCAATCTTGGCTTATTTTATCATACCATGTAAACTTCTATTGTGATTGTCTACATAGATTGATACATTTGTAAATGGAATTTCTACTCTTTGTAGTGATTTATAATATTTGTTCACTTTATGATAACCTTTTGCTATGTTACTACTTTGTTTAGTGATGTCCTGGGATGACGTATTTGCATGTTCTGAGTATGTTGAAATCGTACTTTCTATGCAAGTAGGGATATTTGTCCTTCAGAATGTCTTTTGAGTTCTTATGTGAACTTTGCGTTCACTAAATAAGTCACTTAAATTTACGTTATCAGAATTCCCTGGATTCAACCTTTATCTTAAGGTAATGTTATCAGCTCCCAATAATTCAACTATAGTTCCAAGATTTTTAAAAGTTTTGTGTCAACAAAGCTGAATGAGTTGTGTTGTGACATCTTATTAGAACTTAACTCAAGTTGGCATGTTGTTTCTGTTTCCATGTTTTTCATAATAGGTGTTACATTTGACTGCCAGTATCTACTTTTTGTGTATCCAATCTCGTTTTCTAGTAGATTAACCAAATTTATGATGTCAGGAATGTAGTGTACAAGAGTGTCATTTTGTATTGGAATCATAGTTGTATTATGCTTGTTAACCCATTGCGGATTGTATCGTTTTGGCGCGTGGGCACGAATTAATTTATGGTCAGCGGCCAAACGAACAGCAATGGTGCGCCACATCGTATTGCTCGCTATTGTATACTCATTTCATATCTGCGTTGAACTGGATTCTGGTTTATAAAATGTCTCCATCTATATTCTTGAAAACAAAGTAATTAAATACAATATATTGGCCACTACTCTCACTAACACTATCTAATAAATATCGATCAAGTTCAGACGATCGTAATTTTTCCTTTTCGATCAGCATATATTATGTCATGCAAATTATACCATAAAATGCGATACTAGTTACTATTATAATAACAGCTGAGGAAAACAACCAATCAGAAGCGCTGAAAAGCAGAGAGTAAACTCATGAATGATTTTTCAACTTCGACATACAATTGAGATCTGTAGGATATTTATAAAACTTTTGAAAACTCTGTACGTAGTCCATTGTTAAACATTCTTAGTTGACAAGTGAAGACGATCACCCAATCTATCAAACATTAATAGAACTATTTGGAGGGAAACTTAAAAGCAGACCATTTTTGCAACCTGAGCTCGTCATCGTGCCTTTAGGCCCGGCCACTGCATGACGAGCACAGGACGTCAGTGATCCACAATGGAATAATAAGATTGTCTAAAAATTATTTAGTAATATTATTTTTTTTAGAGTTTTTTTCATTACTGTGAGCTTTGTAAAGTTTTAAAGAGACAATATTTCCTTACTTGGAAATCGTTGAGTTTATAAACAAATGTTTTTGTGATTGACTGTTTTTAATAAATACAAATCAGAATAATTGGATTCAGTTATAAGACTATACCTTTTGAATCCAATATTTAAGAGTATTTATGTATTATTATGCAATTTAATTTAAAATTTATAATATACAAATTCACAATAACCACAGGTTTTTAAGTTTCATCCTGTCAGTTATCATTACATTAACTGTATTTTCAATTATTTTGATACAAACACTATGTGTATTGTTTTAAAATTAAATGTTGAGTGTAATGTACGTGTCTTTGGGGTAATAGACTTTATACATGCTTATGCGTAATATGTTAACCTTATATTAACAAATTGTATACTTTAAGTAAGTACGAAATAAATTTAAGTTTATTTATTTCTAACTAAGCCATTCATACCAAGCCATTGGTAACTAAAGAATGAACCTAACAGCTGGCAGGGTTGTTTAGATTGTCTTAATTGAAATGCATTTTATTATTATGTTTATTAATTTTATGCTTTTATCAACAGACATATATTTCAAAAGGAAATGGTACAATCCGGTCTAACAAGCATTGAAGCAATAAAAGCCTATTCTTCAAATAAAACTAATAGGTTTCTGGCTTTACTGAAGGGGGTAAAACCAACAGACTCGATGATCGTATTTACCAAGAGACGATTTACAGCAAAAATCTTGTATTATGTGTTGAAGGTAAGATGAATGAATAGTTAATTTTAAGTTATAGTTTTCGTTACATTCATGAATGTAATAATATATATTTTTGGGTGAGTTACTAGATTATTTATAGTAGCATTCCTCATGTAGTTGATTCACTGAGGCTTTAACAGGAGCATCATAAGATATCAGTGATTGGCAGGTAGAAGAAATCTTTCTTCTGGTTAATATCACGCCATATTATAATAGAAGCAAATGACCACCAACCGGGGCATCAAGAGAAATCCTTTCTTAACATTTTTAATAAAGATTTCTATGTCAGGAGCACATATGCTAGGAATTATACTCTGGTATCACTGTTGACATTGGAAACTGAGAGGTTAGTGGGGGGGGGAGAGCCCTAAGGGGGTGTCCTGAAATTACATAACGCCCCAGAGGATAGGAGGGGATTTTTGGCAACAATAAGCACCATTGAGAGGTTGAGTAGGGGGTTTGACGAAGTATAACGTCATTATTATATTTCAATTGCTTGATGTCGTCATAACATTTGCTTGGTTTCACAAATATGTTTTAATGTTAATATAATTTTTCCACCCTTAAAAGCAATCAGAAAGAAGTTTGAGTCCTTCATCTAAATACCTCCTTAAATGGTAAAGCAGTTTATTTAAGTCTGTTTGTGTCAAGCGTTTTTGATAAAATAGGCGTTTTGTGCCAAACGTGACAGTTTTTGATAAAAACTTTGTTTGGAGAAACTGTCTCCCTACTCACATGCTCTGCAACAAAGATAAAGCTTTGTGAATCATTGTGGATAAACATTGTCTCTTTCATTAATCCAAATATGCAATTTGATAAAAAATTGACTGAGCAGTTGGCCATGTCAGAAATTATTTTTTTTTTACCATGAACCTATCCTAATTCCATATTTATATTTTACTGCTTGATTTTCAACCGAACGATACCGTAATATTCATAGAAAATTTTTAATTATGTACTTTTTCAAACTAAGTCAATCTAAATCTTTTTATGTACGAGGACTACCAAAAGTAATTGCTGTTTGGTGGTAGTGGAGATATTGCTCTCACTCAAACACTGGTGCACTCGGCAGGTCATTCAGCATCTAGCCGTGGCAGTTACAAAGTCATACCAGTGCTCGTGTGTGTGTTTTCTATAGCTTTGCAAAGTGTATGCTGCATTTGAGTATCCCGCCAAATGGGAATTGCATGCTGTAATTAGTTGTTTTACAGCAACAGGGTGGCCATTCAACCGGGAATAAGCCGGGAATTTTTCTAAGGACCGGGAAAAATTTCACAAATAATTTTTTCGTCTCCAAAACTTGTAAAATTAAGACATAATTTGACAGCTTCTTGAATCAAGAACTGATTAATCACGAAACATTGTATTTTACGCGACGTGGCTCGTAGTACAGGCCTAAAATGTATAATGTTATAAACAGGTTTCAGAGTTCTGTTCGTTGATTAATATAATGTTTGACGTTTGATAAGAGGTGCAGCCCGAACCATTGTGCATATGATAAAACAATGAGAATACCTCTCAGGGTGGCCACCCAACCGGGAAACCGGGAATAAGCCAGGAATTTAACGGACCGGGAATAAGCCGGGAATTTTTCTGAGAACCAGGAAAATTTGAAAAATAATTTTTCTGTTTCCATGAATTTATAGAATCAAGACATAATTTGACAGCTTCTTGAATAAAAAACTGATTAATCACCAAATATCGTATTTTACGTGACGTAGCTCGTGAGCTACAGCTGACGCCGGTTGATCTAAGGTTACCTCTACTGGTGTAGTAATTTATTTTTGTCCTGTGCCGTGGCAAGCCTCTCCCCCCCCAAAATAAGTAACAATGCATTGGACAATTAAAATCAGCCGACCGATCGTTTTGGACTTCGGCACTAAACGAGTAATATGCTTTAAACGGTAACACGGCAGAGCGGTAGTGACCTCGATACAAATGGTTTTTTTGTGCTTCAATATTATTCAGGTCTCAGAGTTTGGTTCGTTGATTAATATACTGTTTGACGGTTTGATAAGAGGTGCAGTCCGGGTTTTTGAGTACACCAGAATGTCAGGTTAATAAGATGTTTCAACTAAACATCGCTATTCTAAACGGGTGCAAGAGCTCTTGCGAGCACTGCCGCAATCAGTGTCGGACAGTTGGTTACAAGAACTGGAGAACAGTGTCAGCTATTAAAATTTCAATTACAATCATTGCCGAGACATCACTGTCATGTGTGAACAGACTTGACTCCCGGAACAACCAGCGATACACTACTGTACAAGCAAGTATTTGCGATAGTTCTCGTGAGTAAAATTGCTTATATTGTTCACATTATGCTGCAGTAGTTGTGCAAATTCTCTCGCAACTTTACTTGCCAGTATAAACGCAACTTAATTTTGTTGCCAGTCTACAAACGGCAAACGACCGGCCGATCGAATCAGCAACGCTCATCAGTTTTCATTGTCAGAGCGGTATTGGTTTGACGACGGCTGGAAATCCCGTCAGTTCTCCAGTCAACTATTTACCGGAACGACTTCTTCGCACACTTGACGATCGTTCGGACGATTCTAACTGTTCAAACCAAATAGTCCAACGTGCATGAGGAAATATGTCTTGTTGTTTTGTAGTCCTTGACTGTAATCTAACTGACTGATTCTGCACTGTCTATTCGTGGACAAAAACGATCGGTAGTACTCATATTACCGTTAAGTGAAACATGTTTTTGTAGTTATTTGTGTATAAAACTATTTAGAAATATATAGCTACAGAAAAACGTAATTTATAACTAATATTTTAATTGAAATTCGTTTTTTCTGTGTCTATATTTTTCAACGCTAGCGTGCCTCCTGGTTCTATACCCAGACTTCAGTTCCTTGATAGTAAACAGATGATCGCTAATTCATATTTTATCCTTACGTCGTACTTTGCGTCATAGTTGTAAATAAATATATTGTCTATAAATGTACATCCATACATTTTTACGTAAATGTAATATATTCTGGAAGCTCGTTTTACGACCTACCATTTCTATTATTTAAAAAGAAAAAATGACTTGGAATTTTAAATATATTCTTTTGCCTGAATCTCTGCAAATTCCTTTGAAGTAACGTATTCTTAGGTTTCCCTCTCCCCCCCTACAAAAGATAAATTAATTAAGTAGAGTTCAGATGAAAGTATTTGGTTTATTTGTTGATTGTACTAAACCAACCTTGTGTACCGGCGAAATCATTGTCTCGTACCGAAAGTTCATCCACAGCTAGACCTTTGACCCGCAATACTGCCTCACGGTAGCGCTGTGTTGGTATTTATTTGTTTTCTTTGTATTTCTGAATAGGATACATGTATTTTCTAAACATCACAGAAAGGTAGGTTATTAGGTATACACAGTGTTATGTCAACACATTGTAAGACACAGAGATAAAAACTAAGTAGCTTAAAATAGGTGATAGCAATAAATCGTCACCAAATTTCTGGCACATCTCTAGTGACGAAATGCTAGAGCACCGCAGATTTGTGGTATTTCTTGCAAATACTGCTAGTGACGATAAACCGTCATCGTTTCACTTGAGATAAAGATTAAATACAGTACTACAATTGTCTATTTGGTTAGAAAATAGACTAGATAATCGTAAATGTTCGACCGGGAAAAAAACCTGGAATTTGAGAAGAGGTTTTAAGAGGCCACCCTGAGCAAAACAATATTCGCAGCAGCTATTCCTAGAAAACTTTGTGATGTTAATAGACCAAATGTTATGGGTGAAGGGATTGTACATAAATGGGTTCATTTGTTTTAAAGTAGACAAGCAAACATCTATGACAAAGAAAGGAGTGGCAGACCTTCAATAGTGAGTGATGAACTTTTTGATAAAATCAAAGAAACATGTAAAGAATAACGATGGTTCACAATTTCCGAGCTTTCAGATAAATTTCCATTACTATTTTGTTTAGGGTGGTAACATAGCGGTTAGGTCTCCTTAAGTAGGTGCTCGATAGGTACCAAAATTCTTTTTGAAGATCATAAAACACAGGGAATGGCATCTCCTTTGGAATTGCTTATGCATTTCGCTAATGAAGGTTGTATTCCTTAATGACTGGTGAAGCATGGATTAAGTATATGAATCCTGAAACTAAAGAGCAGTCAAAACTTTAGAGATCCATACGTCTGAACAAAAGCCAGTCAAGACTTTTGGCAGGAAGCTTATGGCAACAATCTTCTGGAGTATAAAAGGTGCATTATTGGTGGAATTTATGGAACAACCACCAATTCAGAAGTGTATTATGAGACATTAAAACAACAAAGAAGGGTCATAGATTACTGAATTCCAGTGAAATTTGTTGGCACAATTTTCTACCTCACTTTTCTTGGCAAACCACAGACCTTCTCTGAGAATTTAAAAGGGACATTTTTAACGATCAACCCTAGAGCTTAGTGCTCAGACTGGCTCTGAGTGATGCACATGATCATTTCTTTGTACATATGACTCTCAGTGTTTCAATGATGACTATGAACTCAAAGATGCTGTCACTGACTGTCTAAAGGTGCAAGCGGCAGAAATATTTGAAGAGCATAACATAAAAAAAATGCTCCAAAATTACACTCTTCCAGCTTTCCAGATCAATTAGGAGAGTGGGCATCATCCAAAAGTTCTCAATTCACCATTTCACAACATTTGATTACAAATAACTATTATGATATATCTGTAAGGCACAAATACAGTGTATATTTATCCCAACACATTTATATTTTCAAAGAAATGCCAACAAATTAAACCCAAACAAACACTGCCACACAACACACAATACAACACTGTAGATTGCACAACACATTTTGTGACATTGTACTTATAAACCAAACATCAGCTACCTTTAGAAGCACGAATTACATAAAAAAATTCTGTAAATTAGATTATAAAGTATAAATAGATGTTTAAAAATGACTGAAATGAATATGTATAAAATAATATGAATTTAGACGATGTAGAACTGAGACTAAGTATTATATTATATAACCTTATGCCAAACTGAGTCCTGTTCTGGAGCGGAATGGGAAATTCGCAATGTCGGACTCAGTGGAGTGCAAATCTTTAAAATCGCCATACAAAATTAAATTCTTTTAGTAATGTAGATAATTTTTCAGAAAAATAACCACAATTGTAGAAAATATTTGTGAAATATTACTGCTGCAGTCTATTTGATTAACTAAAATACCTCATAGTTAACATAAACTCTCTATAATTTTCATTGGATTCAGCTTTAATAGAGTACATATTATAAACATAAAGTATGATGTACTATTCATGATGTTTTATTCTTCTCATTCTTATTATTGAATGTACTTTATTATTTTTCATTATATCTGTTTGTTTATCCCCATTTCAATACAAATATTGTTTGAATATATGCATTCTGAAGTTAAGTTTAAGCTTGAGCGCGATTTTAGTGCCATCAATGTGTCCACATTTAGTAATTTTTTAAATAATGAAACTTGGGACGATGTTTTTTCTTCGACAACACTTGACGGTAAGTATAAGGCCTTTTCTTCAATTTTGCTATACTATATGGATTTGGCGTTTCCTATTCGCAGGAAAAAAATTATTAATCGAAAGCCTACATGTAAGATTGTTCTTGATGACAGTTTATTGAGCGTAAGACGGCAGCTGTTATCTTTACACAGACAGACCAGAGATCTTGATTATCTTGACCATAGAAGGCAGGTTTATTTAAAACTAAAGAAAGATTTTAGAGCTTCAGTTCGTTCAGCCAAATCTGAGAAGGTTTTAGGGTATGTTCTAAATGCTCAATCCAAACCTAAAGCGATGTGGAGCATCATAAATGAAAATACGAATCGGAGTAGTTCAAAAACGAACTTAATTGGAAGAATCTTGGATTCAACTGGAACTCCTGTGGATGAACCTTTTGTTAAGGCAAATGTCTTTAATGACTATTTTGTAAGCCTGGGGGAGAAGTTAAATGCTAAGACCAGCATGGCTCAGGATCTTTTGTCTAACAAACTTTCAGTGAGTTCTTCGCTGTTTCTGTTCCCTACTGATGAGACTGAGTTAAAGAATGTTGTTCTATCCTTAAAGCCAAGTAGTTCTGTAGGTTTTGACGAAGTATCGTCCAAACTTCTGGAGCAATGTATAGATTTACTTACAAAGCCACTAGTTCATTTGATAAATTTTTCTTTATTGTCTGGTTCATTTCCTTCACTTCTAAAAGTTGCGATTGTAAAGCCTCTTTATAAAAAGGCTAGCAATGAGCAGT